>NC_133324.1:177363849-177506349 GCF_042186555.1 Aquarana catesbeiana | reverse complement strand
ACAAGAAAACCAAAATCAATTAATTTGGAAGCTAACATTGCAAGAAAATTAGACAATTAAAAACATTATTCCCCAGCATCAGTATAACATTCAATAATTTAATTCTTCTGGAATAACTAATATGGAAAGGCACACTTATCAGATTGCTCACCCCCTCTGATGGAACATTGATTACATTTTAGGGGGTTGTGAAATCCCTAAAAAAAATTACTTTTAGGACACGCAGGAATTTAGGGACTAAAAAGGCTACAAGACTGCAGTTGTCGCACTCTGCAGGTGCAGTTGCTAACCAGCTTACAGTAAATGAGGTAATGTAAAAAGGCATTCATGTTGCAAGGAGTACACAATCACAGGCAAGGGCAATTAATGAAAACACTTTGAGGCTTGCATATGATTTGATGATGGAAATCAGCAGAGCTTCTGCTCATTTACTAAAGCACTGGAACAAATGCACTTGTAGAGTGCACATGCATTTTGCAAACTGCAACATATATTTGCTTTAGACAAATGAACACCACAGAACATTCAAGCAAATTTTAACGAGGGTGGGGGTGGGGGGGTTGTGAAATCTAGATAATTGCTCATTAGCAGCACACTATTTGGAGTGAGTTTAGGTGGGGGTGGGGGAGTTGTGAAATCTAGATAATTGCTCATTAGCAGCACACTATTTGGAGTGAGTTTAGGTGGGGGGTGGGGGAGTTGTGAAATCTAGATAATTGCTCATTAGCAGCACACTATTTGGAGTGAGTTTAGGTGGGGGGGTGGGGGAGTTGTGAAATCTAGATAATTGCTCATTAGCAGCACACTATTTGGAGTGAGTTTAGGTGGGGGGGTGGGGGGGTTGTGAAATCTAGATAATTGCTCATTAGCAGCACACTATTTGGAGTGAGTTTAGGTGGGGGGGGGTGGGGGAGTTGTGAAATCTAGATAATTGCTCATTAGCAGCACACTATTTGGAGTGAGTTTAGGTGGGGGGGTGGGGGAGTTGTGAAATCTAGATAATTGCTCATTAGCAGCACACTATTTGGAGTGAGTTTAGGTGGGGGGGTGGGGGGTTGTGAAATCTAGATAATTGCTCATTAGCAGCACACTATTTGGAGTGAGTTTAGGTGGGGGGGTGGGGGGGTTGTGAAATCTAGATAATTGCTCATTAGCAGCACACTATTTGGAGTGAGTTTAGGTGGGGGGGGGGTGGGGGGGTTGTGAAATCTAGATAATTGCTCATTAGCAGCACACTATTTGGAGTGAGTTTAGGTGGGGGGGGTGGGGGAGTTGTGAAATCTAGATAATTGCTAATTATAAGCACACTAAATACACTCAAACAAAATACATTCAAAATGAGTAGACTAGGTGGATATGTTCCCATCACTTCATGCTGGGAAGGTTATTGAAGGAAAATATACATGCATGACAAAAAATAACAGGAAAAAATTCCAGCATGTGTGAGGATAAAAAGGGGACATTCACACTATATTGCAATGATGGTAAGTAGTGTTTGAAGCAAGAAATACATCACATTATCAAAGATTACATAAAAGAACATGTGATGCTAATAAAAGAAAAATATCTTACCTTAATATAGTCCTTCTGCAGGACCTGTATGATGGCAGAACAGGTCTCTGGGATAATGATCCCCAGAGCCTGGGGGGAGATGCCTGTCGAGAACTTAAGGTCCTGCAGGCTTCTCACTGTGGCCAAATACCGCAAGGTAGCGACCAGCCTCTGCTCCGGAGTGATGGCTTGCCTCATGCAGGTATCCTGCCTGCTGATATAGGGGGTCAGCAAAGCCAACAAACGGTCAAAAACGGGGTCCGTCATCCGGAGAAAGTTCCTGAAATCCTCAGGATTATTCTCACGGATCTCACGGAGCAAAGGCATATGACAGAACTGGTCACGCTGAAGCAACCAATTCTTGGTCCATGAACTCCTCCTCGCCCTGTTCATGGACTGGTCTTGGGCTGAAGAATAAACTACAGCACCAAGCACATACAATGCACGAGCTCTACGACGAGTACGTACAGGTAACATGGCTTCAAAACGGTCGGCTGGTCAGAACGCACTAAACAGAACGCACTGAAGAACAGCAAGGCCTGTGAAGAACGACCTGAAAATCAGGAACGAGCGGCCAATAAAACAAAGATTTCTCAATGCCAACTGACCAAACGCACTGAAAAGCAGATACAAACCTCACTAGCACAGACTGAACAACAGTTAAAACGAACTGAAAAATACGAGTCTCACAAGCGCGAATCGTCTCTCACCAAACTTCTACTAACACGAGATAAACACGAGATTAGCAGAAGGAGCCCAAAGGGTGTCGTACGGGCTATTGAACTTCCGTTTTATAGTCTCGTCGGACTTGGTGTACGTCACCGCGTACTAGGCTGTCGTACTTTTGTGTGGTCGTGTGTGTGTAAGTCCGTTCGTAAGAAAGTCTGCCGCAAGTCCGCCGAAGGTACGTCGGAAGTATGTCGGACAGGCTGTCGGACTTTTGTAGGTGAAAAGTCCAACCGTGTGTACGCGGCATTAGAGTGGAGCTACCCTAAGAAAGTTTGGGGAAGACTTCCTAAAACTGGTGCACACAGAAATGAGTAAAAAAATCCAATGCAGTCACCACATTTAAGGGCTGGTAAGCTGCAATATATGACTTTTTTTATTGGGTTTAGATATGCTTTAAGTGCAAACCAATTATAAACCTGCATATCATGAGTTTTGTCTTGCTTGTACTGAAAACTAGAAGCCCAAGTAATCCGTCTAATTAACAAATAAAACATGCTTTGTATTTTCAGTTATTGCAGTATAACATCTGTGCATATCTTAGGAAAAGCTCACACATGTTAAGTAATAATTAATTTTTCACAATACCAGATTTTGTAAATCATTTTTTATAAATCCCTTTCTTTAAATTCTGGGACATACAATAGGCTTAACATTATTTTTTCTAATTTGCTAGGGCATCTATCATTATCCTCTCCCCAGGTTGACAATGCTGCTGTCCAAGGGTTGTTCCATTGCTCCTCCTTAGAGTGGAACTACCCTAAGAAAGTTTGGGGAAGACTTCCTAAAACTGGTGCACACAGAATCTAGTACAGTTGTGCATAGTAACCAATCAGCATCTTGGTTTTATTGTCAAAGTTTATTTGAACGAGCTGAAGTTAGAAGCTGATTGGTTACTATTCATAGCTGCATCAGATTCTGTGTACACCAGTTTTAGGAAATCTCTGAAGTGTGTTACTAGCTTAATCAACAGTTTAAAAAAAAGGGAAAATGCCTAAAAAAATCCAATGCAGTCACCACATTTAAGGGCTGGTAAGCTGCAATATATGACTTTTTTATTGGGTTTAGATATGCTTTAAGTGCAAACCAATTATAAACCTGCATATCATGAGTTTTGTCTTGCTTGTACTGAAAACTAGAAGCCCAAGTAATCCGTCTAATTAACAAATAAAACATGCTTTGTATTTTCAGTTATTGCAGTATAACATCTGTGCATATTTTAGGAAAAGCTCACACATGTTAAGTAATAATTAATTTTTCACAATACCAGATTTTGTAAATCATTTTTTATAAATCCCTTTCTTTAAATTCTGGGACATACAATAGGCTTAACATTATTATTTCTAATTAGTAATTTAATGTAATTTTTATGTTACTAAATTATATTTGTACTGGAATTAAACAGTAAATATAACTGGCATTTCAAAGCAAATAACTAAGGATTTGCAATAATATTTTTCCAAGCAAGAATTATTACTTACTAAACTGTAATTAAAATAGTTCACTGAGTCTAAAACGTGATTTATTACAAAACTGTGCAAACTACAAATTGAGTGAAGAGATTGGGTTGCTTTTCCTTGTTTCATAATTCTTTATAAAAGACATCTCTTTTTATATTCCTCTTTTGTAAATGTGGATAAAACTATTTCTTGAAACCAAGTGCCAGATCTTTTACTTTAGCAGAAGACATGAGGACAAACTTCCAAAGTGCTCTCCTCTAGTAATGAACATCCACATTTATCCTCATTGCTCTGTCACTGCCACCGTCTCCTGGTTTCTTCCTAGGCCTGATGTCTTCAGCTATCTCAACTGGCCAGTCCAGGATTATGTAACTCTCATGTATTCAGACAGTAGTCACTTCATCTTGGCATTTAATCCTGGAATCTGTAAGACACCTACTGAAGAAAAACTTACATTTACAAAGAAAAAAAAAATACCGTTTGAATTGCCTGCAATGGACCATTTCAGTTTTATTTCTGTTTGTAAATGAATGGATGAGGATTCCTTTCATCTGTACTAGACTCTTAAGTTAGATATGGATTTTGTATACATGTTAATGGGTACCTCACATGCAAAAAAATAAACAATGTGGGGCTCCCCCTAAAGAAACATACCAGACCCTTATCTTTGATGAGGATCTGGTATGAATGTCAAGGGGGGACCCTACACAAGTGTGGGATCCCTCCAAATGCCATAACAGACCCTCAAGCATATAAGCTGACAGGCCAAGAAAGGGAGGGACAAGCATGCTCCCCCATGTGCTCCCCAGCCAAGCACCTTGTTCCAATGATGATGGAGACAAGGGCCTCTTTCACATAACCCTGGTCCTGTGGTCATATACATATTTGGTCAATGTTGTCACTTAGGAGACTTCATCCATTTTTTTATTTAGCAGACATTCACCGGTGCCGGTGAGCAGTATGGGTATCTTTCACCATGATTTAGGGTGGATCTGCATCACTGGATTACATGATTGACAATTGATGTACTTGTCAAAAAGTGTGCAAGTGTTTTATTTACTGTTAACTTGTGAATTTCTAGGAGTGCTATGTAACTCTTACTTATTCACAAGGGGGTGGTAACCTTTATTCCAGATTCTGATAAGCCCCCGCCCACAGATCTCCAGAACTACTGTGTCAGGGCTAGGGATGAGCCGAACACCCCCCGGTTCGGTTCGCACCAGAACCCGCGAACGGACCGAAAGTTCGCACGAACGTTAGAACCCCATTGACGTCTATGGGACTCGAACGTTCGAAATCAAAAGTGCTCATTTTAAAGGCTAATTTGCATGGTATTGTCCTAAAAAGGGTTTGGGGACCCGGGTCCTACCCCAGGGGACATGTATCAATGCAAAAAAAACTTTTAAAAACGGCCGTTTTTTCGGGAGCAGTGATTTTAATGATGCTTAAAGTAAAAAAAAAAAAGTGAAATATTCCTTTAAATATCGTACCTGGGGGGTGTCTATAGTATGCCTGTAAAGTGACGCGTGTTTCCCATGTTTAGAACAGTCCCTGCACCAAATGTCATTTTTAAAGGAAAAAATCTCATTTAAAACTGCTTGCGGGTTTAATGTCATGTCGGGTCATGGCAATATGGATGAAAATCAGTGAGACAAACGGCATGGGTACCCCCCAGTCCATTACCAGTCCCTTTGGGTCTTGTATGGATATTAAGGGGAACCCCGCACCCAAATTAAAATAAGGAAAGGTGTGGGGCCACCAGGCCCTATATACTCTGAACAGCAGTATACAGGCGGTGCAAACAAGACAGGGACTGTAGGTTTGTTGTTAAGTAGAATCTGTTTGTAATTTTGAACATTTTTAACGTGTTTAGCTCCAGCCAAAAAATCTTTTCTAAGCTTTTTGGAAAACATAGGGAAGGGTTATCACCCCTGTGACATTTGTTTTGCTGTCTTTCCTCCTCTTCAGAAGATTTCACCTCACTTTTTTGTCCCAATGAAAAATGTTTTTTGAAAATTTGGGTTTTTTTGTGGAACAAGGATTGGAAAGCATCAGTGGAAAGGAGAACTTGTTTTCCCATATTAACTCTTACAGGAGAGAATTTCCCTTCCTAGGGGTAGATTTCATCTCACTTCCTGTTGTCTCCTTCCGTTTGCAAGTAGGAGTCGTTTGTAAGTTAGATGTTTGAAAGTAGGGTCCTGCCCTATATACTCAGCAGAAATTTGGGCCTTAGGTGTTGCTGTGGCCACAACACTGTAAGCCCTCACAGGGCCCTGCTGTGAAATATTAGATCAAGAATTGTAATTACATGCCCCTGTTGAACAGCAGCTGAAAAATTAGGCCTTAGGCACTGGTGCTGGTGCCACAACACTGCAACCCCTCACAGACACTCTAGTTGGAACGCAGGAACGAGCCCTGCTGCAAATTATTGCTTCAAAAATTGTAATTACACGCCCCTGTTAGACAGGGGCAGAAAAATTGGGCCTTAGGCACTGGTGCTGGTGCCACAACACTGCAACCCCTCACAGACACTCTAGTTGGAACGCAGGAACGAGCCCTGCTGCAAATGATTGCTTCAAAAATTGTAATTACACGCCCCTGTTAGACAGGGGCAGAAAAATTGGGCCTTAGGCACTGGTGCTGGTGCCACAACACTGCAACCCCTCACAGACACTCTAGTTGGAACGCAGGAACGAGCCCTGCTGCAAATGATTGCTTCAAAAATTGTAATTACACGCCCCTGTTAGACAGGGGCAGAAAAATTGGGCCCTAGGCACTGGTGCTGGTGCCACAACACTGCAACCCCTCACAGACACTCTAGTTGGAATGCAGGAACGAGCCCTGCTGCAAAGTATTACATCAAAAATTGTAATTACACGCCCCTGTTAAACAGGGGCTGAAAAATTGTGCCTTAGGCACTGGTGGTGGCGCCCAGAACCAAAAATGTTCTTACAAGCTATCAGCGTGATGATTGAGGAGGAAGAGGATAATTACTCAGGGATAGTCACTCAGCATCAGCATAGGCAGTCTTTGAAGGGATCTGAGATTTCAAAAAAAATTATTCGGTTACATCAGCATCAGGTGCTTGGTAGCTGGTGGTGATCCAAGACTCATTCATTTTTATGAAGGTCAGCCGATCGACCGAGTCGGTGGACAGACGCACCCTGTGATCGGTTACCACGCCTCCAGCAGCACTGAATGTGCGTTCCGAAAGAACGCTGGATGCAGGACAGGCCAGTAGCTCAATTGCATACTGTGCAAGCTCTGGCCAGTGATCCATCCTCAAGACCCAGTAACCCAGAGGATTTTCGGTGGGAAAGGTGTCCAAGTCTGATCTTGCCCCTAGGTATTCCTGCACCATGTAAAACAGACGCTGGCGATGGTTGCTGGAACCGATCATACCTTGGGGCTGCGGACCAAAAAATTGTCTGAACGCATCGGTCAGACGGCCACCTTCTCCACCGCTCCTTCTTTGACTGACCGAAGCCTCAGCAACACGTTGTCCAGAAACAGGAGTTTGTAACCTCCCAGTCTCTGGGAACGCGTTGCACAGACCTTTCTGCAAGGCCTCCCGAAGATGTTTCATCCTCTGCTCCCTCTGCGATGGCAAGATAAGGTCCGCAACCTTACCCTTGTAACGTGGATCAAGGAGGGTTGCCAGCCAGTATTGGTCCTTCTCCTTGATACCACGAATACGAGGATCCTTACGCAGGCTTTGCAGGATCAGGGAGGCCATGCAGCGTAGGTTTGCTGAGGCATTCGGTCCGGAGTCCTCTGGGTCACTAAGAACGACATGGTCCGCAGCCACCTCCTCCCAGCCACGTACAAGTCCATGTGTTTCTTGGGACTGATCCCTTAAAGACTGCTGCTGATGCTGAGTGCCAGGCTCCACCTCCATACTGACACAATCTTCCTCCTCCTCCTCTTCCTCCTCGTCCTCTTCCTGTGTGATCGGCGGGCACGCAGGAACACTGTCTGGATAAAGGGGGCCTTGAGAGCTAAGGAAGTCCTCCTCTTCCTGCCTCTGTTCTGCCTCAAGTGCCCTGTCCATTATTCCACGCAGCGTGTGCTCCAACAGGTGGACAAGGGGGACAGTGTCACTGATGCATGCACTGTCACTGCTCACCATCCTCGTGGCCTCCTCGAATGGTGACAGGACAGTGCATGCATCCCTGATCATGGCCCACTGGCGTGGGGAAAAAAAACCAAGCTCCCCTGACCCTGTCCTGGTGCCATAGTCGCACAGGTACTCATTGATGGCCCTCTGCTGCGTGTGCAGCCGCTGCAGCATGGCCAACGTTGAGTTCCACCTGGTGGGCATGTCACAGATTAGGCGGTTCTTGGGCAGGTTAAACTCCTTTTGGAGGTCCGTCAGCCGAGCACTGGCATTATATGACCGGCGGAAATGCACACAGACTTTCCTGGCCTGCCTCAGGACATCCTGTAAGCCCGGGTACCTGCCCAAGAACCGCTGCACCACCAAGTTAAGGACGTGAGCCAAACAGGGCACATGGGTCATTTGTCCCTGTCGGAGGGCAGAGAGGAGGTTGGTGCCATTGTCGCAAACCACCATTCCTGCCTTAAGTTGGCGTGGCGTCAACCACCTCTGAACCTGCCCCTGCAGAGCTGACAGAACCTCTGCCCCAGTGTGGCTCCTGTCCCCCAAGCACACCAGCTCAAGCACCGCATGGCATCTTTTGGCCTGCGTACTTGCGTAGCCCCTTGAACGCCTACGGAGCACCGCTGGTTCCGAGGAAGAGGCCATGGAGGAAGAAGAAGAGGAGGGGGTGGAGGAGAGAGGTGTGTCACAATCAGCATTTTGGAGGCGTGGTGGCGGAACAACCTCCAACACTACTGCACCTTGTCCTGCATCCTTCCCAGCTGCCAGCAGAGTCACCCAATGCGCCGTGAAACTTAGGTAACGTCCCTGTCCATGCCTGCTGGACCATGAGTCAGCGGTAATATGCACCTTACCGCTGACCGCCCT
This sequence comes from Aquarana catesbeiana, assembly GCF_042186555.1. NCBI lineage: Eukaryota > Metazoa > Chordata > Amphibia > Anura > Ranidae > Aquarana > Aquarana catesbeiana. Next base: position 177,497,625 of record NC_133324.1, on the reverse strand, counting down.
GTCCAGCGAGGCATGGACATTGCCTTCCACATGCCGGTAGAGAGCCGGAATCGCCTTCCGTGAGAAAAAGTGGCGTTTGGGTACCTGCCACTGAGGAACCGCACATTCCACAAACTCACGGAAGGGGGCAGAGTCTACCAACTGAAAAGGCAGCAGTTGAAGTGCTAGCAATTTTGCCAAGCTAGCATTCAACCGCTGGGCATGTGGATGGCTGGGAGCAAACTTCTTTCGGCGGTGCAGCAGCTGGGGCAGGGAAATTTGCCTGGTACAATCTGACGTCGGTGTACCAAAAGCAGATTGCCCACAAGTACTTGGCTGTGACACACCTAATTCTACACCTTCATTCCTCTCACTGTAGGTCTCAGAGAGGACTGAAGGTCTAGTGGGGTTGGAAATCTCAGCTGATGAGGAGCAAGGAGAGATCCTCTTTGTTCTTTGGTGTGGGTCTTTTAGATACGCTTGCCAACGAACTGCATGGCAGGTCAACATATGTCTGGTCAAGCATGTGGTACCCAAGCGGGAGATATTTTGGCCACGCGAGATACGCTTGAGACATATGTTGCAAATAGCAGCGGTGCGATCTGATGCACTCGTCTCAAAAAAGGCCCACACCAAAGAACTTTTTGAATAACGCGCAGAGACTGCAGCGCCCTGCACATGTGGAGCTTTGGGGTGTGATGCAGTCAATGTGCTGCCCTTAGGCTGGCCCCTGGAGGGCATCCTGCCTCGTTGGTGATGTGCTGCCGCCTCCTCCTCCTCCTCCTCCTCCTCCTCCTCCTCCTCCTCTCTCCTATCAGGCACCCACGTTGAGTCAGTGACCTCATCATCCCCTCCCTCCTCATCACTGGAGCAAACCTGGCAGTATGCTGCAGCAGGGGGAGCATGACTGCCAGATTGCTGTCCTTCTTGGGCACCCCCTCTGTCCGCGCTCATGTTACTGCCTTCATCGAGCTCAGTATCGTCATCAGAGCCTTCCAAACGCTGGGCATCCTCCTGGAGCATGTACCCAACACTGTGGTCAAACAGTTCGAGGGAATCCTCATGAGGACATGGTGGAGCTAGGGAAGGAGTCACTGATGACATTGAGCTGAGGGAAGAGGCCGCTGCTTTGCCAGACAAAGCACCCTGGGCATGGGTGAGAGAGGATGAGGAGGATGAGGACGGCTTGGTCATCCACTCGACCAAGTCTTCCGCATGTTGCGGCTCAACATGGCCAGCTGCCGAAAAAAAGGCCAAGCGTGTCCCATGGCCACGTGCTGATGAGGATGCACCGTCTCCACGACCAGCACTAGACACAGAGCCTGCTTGCCCTCTCTTATTGGCTTGTGACTGTCTGCCTCTCCTTCTTGGCCTTCCAGACATACTAATGGCCTGTAGCTGCACTAAGCTGGGATAGAACACCTGTAATTTTCTTCAAGTAGCTTTATATACTGTAACCAGACAAGCCTGCCTGTCAGTAGGAAGATAACAGGAACGGATCTAGCTGAACACTGTGAGCAGGACGCACTGTACTAAATGTAAATAGTCTAGCTGCCTGACCGTGGTACTAATAGGATCAAATAGAACACCTGTAATTTTCTTCAGGTAGCTTTATATACTGTAACCAGACAAGCCTGCCTGTCAGTAGGAAGATAACAGGAACGGATCTAGCTGTACACTGTGAGCAGGACGCACTGTACTAAATGTAAATAGTCTAGCTGCCTGACCGTGGTACTAATAGGATCAAATAGAACACCTGTAATTTTCTTCAGGTAGCTTTATATACTGTAACCAGACAAGCCTGCCTGTCAGTAGGAAGATAACAGGAACGGATCTAGCTGAACACTGTGAGCAGGACACACTGTACTAAATGTAAATAGTCTAGCTGCCTGACCGTGGTACTAATAGGATCAAATAGAACACCTGTAATTTTCTTCAGGTAGCTTTATATACTGTAACCAGACAAGCCTGCCTGTCAGTAGGAAGATAACAGGAACGGATCTAGCTGAACACTGTGAGCAGGACACACTGTACTAAATGTAAATAGTCTAGCTGCCTGACCGTGGTACTAATAGGATCAAATAGAACACCTGTAATTTTCTTCAGGTAGCTTTATATACTGTAACCAGACAAGCCTGCCGGTCAGTAGGAATTTAACAGGAACGGATCTAGCTGAACACTGTGAGCAGGACACACTGTACTAAATGTAAATAGTCTAGCTGCCTGACCGTGGTACTAATAGGATCAAATAGAACACCTGTAATTTTCTTCAGGTAGCTTTATATACTGTAACCAGACAAGCCTGCCGGTCAGTAGGAATTTAACAGGAACGGATCTAGCTGAACACTGTGAGCAGGACGCACTGCACTAAATGTAAATAGCAGGAACGGATCTAGCTGAACACTGTGAGCAGGACGCACTGCACTAAATGTAAATAGTCTAGAAGATAACAGGAACGGATCTAGCTGAACACTGTGAGCAGGACGCACTGCATTAAATGTAAATAGTCTAGATAGAAGATAACAGGAACGGATCTAGCTAAACTGAATACAGTGTATATATATATATGCAACACCTGGGATGCATATATATACACAATACACTGTAAGTGCAGCTAACTGACTGACTGTTCTGCCTAATCTATCTAACTCAAATCAAATGACACTGTCTCTCTCTCTCTCTATCTCTCAGCACACCGGAACACACACTACACAGGGCCGCCGTGCAGGCGGCCTTATATAGTGTGGGGTGTGTACTAAATGCCCTGAGCCGTAATTGGCCAAAGCCACCCTGGCTTTGGCCAATTACAGCTCTCTCTACTGACAGCGCTGTGATTGGCCAAGCATGCGGGTCATAGTGCATGCTTGGCCAATCATCAGCCAGCAATGCACTGCGATGCCGCAGTGAATTATGGGCCGTGACGCGCCACACGAATTTAGCGCGAACGGCCCATAACGTTCGCAATTCGGCGAACGATCGAACAGCCGATGTTCGAGTCGAACATGGGTTCGACTCGAACACGAAGCTCATCCCTAGTCAGGGCTGTTGCAAACAGTCCCTTTTCCTCATCAACATGGGTTTTCCTTCTGGCAAGGTACCTCCCCATGTTGAGGACATGTCGCCTGGTATGGTTTGGCAGGGCACATGCTCAATACTCTTTCTGGCCTGTCAGGGTCTGGTCTAAAATGTTATGCTTTTTTTTAAATTGTCTCAGCTGAGGTCAATGGCAAGCAGCAATAAAGAGTAGTCAAATAGCTTTCCAGGTCACAAGTTCAGACAGATCACACAGTAGCACAGGAACAAGGGGGGACTTAAGATAATCCAGCAATTTGGCAGTGTCTGGTCTGGGCTTATATAGGGAAGTTTGAGGTCACTTCCTGTGCGTCTCCTGGGCATTTTCCTGCCTTTTTCCATCAAGTCTTCTGCGCAGGTGCGTGTTGGTGCATGCTCAGTTGGCACGGATTTCCTCTTGTGGCAACGCGCCATTGGTGCATGCGTAGTAAGCCCTGGTCTCTTACAGAACCTATTAATAGATGCTGACCTGCATTTTCCATTTTACAGGATCATTTTCTGATCCATTACCAAGTCAATGATCTGGAATGCAACCACTAAAATCTGAATAGCTTTTATGTAATTAAGCTTTTTTAAATTAAATACGTAAAAAAAACACAAAAAAACTATATATATATAAAAAATTAGAGATGCAGTCTCAGTTTAAGTTAATTCCTTTACATCAATCTTCATGCATATAAAAGTTACAAGCGAGTTACAAGCACAGTTTTGGACAGCACATGTCTTTCATCAAGATGCATCTATACTACTAAATCTTTTATCCACATTTATAGCTCCATTCACATACAGAGCATCAGAGTTCACACAGGTGTATGCCTTCAATAATCTGCTTGTTAGCCCTTCCATTAACCCATTCCTTTCCTAGAGTTAATGACAATAATAAGAGAACAGCACCCATATAAACTGTTTAAACATTTACTATCATATCGATCCACATGCTAATGAAATGACTAAACAAAAATTGTGCTTTACAAAACAGAAAAGGGTAAACCCATTAGAAGTATAGCAATAGAAAACTGTGGAGACTATTCTTGTTTTTTTCTCTGTTCAGCATACACCGCACGATACTTCAAAAGCTTTCCTATATTCTCTATAAAAAGAGCAATGAATATAAAACACATAAAATCTTTAGTAAAATGATTCTGTCAAGACATCCTCTGTACCAATTATTGCCCCATACCATATATATTTCACAAAAACAGATATAGATCGTTATAAAGAAGGGAGAGGAATAGGCTGCACACCCCAAATTACAATTGCAAAAAGGGAATTTGTCCCCCAGGAACAACAAGGGTTTTTAAGCAGCACAAGACTAGTACCAAGATATTAAAAAATATTCATTTTTTATTAAATATGTGGCAATAGAGTAAAAACCATGAACTGTGTATGGCACATAGTAAAAGCGCAGATACATGTACAGGGCTACATATAAATGTTATACATAACAGGTGCTTGGATAGTGCTGACACGTTTCGACCCCATCGGGTCTTCTTCAGAGGAAATGCATGCACTGTTGAGAAATTACATATCTAAAAATAATAACAATACAGGAATGTACAAATGTATATAGAGATTATCAAGGTTCTAGACATAGTTACCCAATGTATTCATGTAGCCGAGTCTCCTGAATCTAAGGCCTTCAAAAGGGGGCCTCCATCAATTCGGTCCCCACCCGGAATCCCCCGGACGGCCAACACCCCGATAGGGGGGAATTCAAGCAACAATGGCGTAACTTATGGTGAACTACACAATGGAAGTACCCCACATCCGGTACGCGGCACGTGTGAGTCAGCGGCACCTATGATCCAAACATCGTGCAATAACATCAATCAGGGTTTGAAAAGGATGTAATGAATTTTCCTATTTTATATATACTTATGTGAGTCATCAGTTAGTGATGCTCCTAGTTTTATCGCGTTTTTTTGTATGGGGTACTACGCCCAAATATAGGAATAGTTTGAATACGTATCAAAAGATTAAATTATTAAAGCATATGAATATGTATTGCGAAGTAGCTAGGGGGACAGATGGGGAGGGAGAAAAAAAAAAAAAAGGGGGGGGGAGGGAAAAAGGGGAGAGTGAGGGAAAGTAGGGAAAGGGAGGGGACATGACGGGACGGGAGGGTGGGGAAATCCGAGGGAGAAAAGTGAGGGAGGGGATGTGCAGGGTGATGGGAAGGATATGGGGAGGGAAAATGGTGAGGAAACTGGGAAGGGACATGGGAAAGGAAGGATGGGAAAAAAAAAAAAAAAACACTTGAGTCAGGACATGAACTGTGATTGTTAACTGGTTTACTCATGGAGTTTATTTTTCTGCAGCTTGTTTAACCTTTCTATAGAAATTTTGTAAACCTATTGTATTCACAATGAGTCAATTTGTGGGTGACGAATGGGATGCCCTTATGCAAGGTTATGAATCCACCTTTGCACAGGGGGAACAGAGAGACTTATCCGTCTGCTCTCTGTTTCAGAAGCTTACTAAGGTCTTAGAAAAGAAATCAGCCCTCTTTTGGCATATTAAAACCTTTAAAAAATACATTGATGCACAGATAAGCCCTTCGGGACTACGAATTCAAATATTTCCCAATACAGACCTAGTAAGTAGTGAGTGCAAAGCTGAATGGGAAGCTAACCTAAAGCTGTGCTCCATGGAGATGATGGCTATCCTCTCTCGGGAGTACAACAAACAGATAGTACAGTTGGACAAAAAAATTGCAGAGTTGGAATTGGCATTATTGCCGTATATCAAACATGCTATGTTTGCCCAATTACAAAACGATCTAAAAAACACTCTTTCCATATTCAATCAAGGTATTTTACAAACCAAAGAAAATACCTACGTGACAAATCTGCATTTTTGGAGGGACGAGCCTATCGATGGAACGTCCATCCAATCACGACAGGGAAAAATCACACTTTGAGAGAACAACAAAACAAACCCAAAACCCCGAAATCCCAGCCCAAACCCTCCTCCCTCCCTGGGCGAAACCCTTCCTCTTCCCAGCGGGGTCAAGGTCGTGGAAAACAGAAGAGGATCATGCCAAAAAAAGTTCAAATGAACAAGATAGCAAAAAACGCATTGTGGACATGTGCCCACAAAACACAGGTTCGGTTACCAGTGATGGACACTTTGGCCTCTCCGTGGATATGGATCCATCCGCGGATTTGGTGGAGGCGCCCATTTCCAGCCACTGTGTACAGAACCAATCTCTACACGACCTTATCGAAAATCCACACTCGATCCAAAACTCAAATCAGTCTATAACAACCGGAACAAAACCTTTAAACTCCATGCGGGGACTCTGTTCCCCGCAAATAAACAGAGGGGGCAAGGGCATGGACCCATTTGTTGTACGAATACCTCCAACCTCTTAAGTGTGATAAATCTATCCTCTCATACTTTAACTCCAGCCGAAATACAAATTTTGTCTCGAGGACTTACTTTCTGTCCGGAGGGCAACTTTGATACCTTTGAAGCAGTCACAGATGTACAGCTTTTTGTGCGCAGATTACTTTTGAAATATCTGCACGCAAAAGATGAACTCCAGGAAGACACTACTGATTGGTCATGCTATAGCATGCGGGAATTTAGGGCCCTCAAAGAGTTAACACTCCTGTATGAAGAAAACAACACAATTGATCTTATTGATCAAATCGACTTAGATGCCCTGTTACGGGATGTTGATCCACCCTCACATAACCCAGCCGCTATGTTTAAGAAGGCGTCTACTAAATTTCCCCCTGCCAGCACTAATCCTAACATAAAAATCTTTCTCCAACAAACTATTCGGGACATATGTAAAATTCCACGCACAAAAAGTAATCTGCACAATCTATCTCTTGACGAATATGAGGCCCTTCGATCATTAAAAAAGAATCCAAATATTGTCATAAAACCCTCGGACAAGGGAGGGAATGTGGTCATCATGGACAACCAGAATTACATAAATATGTGCCTAAGTATTCTAAAAAATCGTGATTGGTATAAACAAATTTCCATCTTGTGTATCAATCAATATTACACAACGTTTTACCAAATGGTGGATCATGCCTTTAATAAAGGATCGATCACCAAAGACACATACGAATGAATTCGCACAAAACATCCCAAAGTAGCTACCTTTTACAGCTTACCGAAAATCCACAAAAATCAAGTCGACCCACCCGGCCGCCCTATCGTCTCCGGCAACGGAGCGATATCTGAGAATTTGAGCCGGGTCATTGACGCTTACCTTCAACCCCTTGTCCATTCTTTGCCCTCCTTTGTCAAGGACACGATACACTTTCTGCAGATTCTTGACAATCTTGACATCTCGGACAACTCTATCCTTGTCACTATTGACGTCGAGGCCCTGTATAGCAGCATCTCCCACAATTTGGGGTTGGCTGCTATACACAAAACCCTCCAACTAAGTCCACTTTTTGATCCAGACACCAAGGATTTTATTCTCACTGGCCTCCGATACATCCTGTATCACAATTTTTTCAGCTTCAATCATTCCCACTACCTCCAGGTGCAGGGTGTAGCAATGGGGACCTGTTGTGCCCCCTCATATGCGAACTTGTACCTGGGGGAGTGGGAAAAGTCCCTCCTAGATGACGAGGGACTCGTCGAGTACACTGGCCACATTTCCCGGTGGCTACGGTACATCGACGACATCTTCGTCGTCTGGGAGGGACCAGAGGCTAAACTCATGGACTTTTTCAACCAAATGAACGTCAATAATTACGGCCTAAAATTCACAATGTCCCACAGTCGTAAAAACGTTACCTTTCTGGATGTCCTGGTAAGGGCAACGCCCGAAAAGAAACTCATCACAACTTTGTATCGCAAGAGCACCGCTGGCAATACGGTGCTCGAAGCCTCGAGCTTTCACCCGACAGCATTGAAGAATTCCATCCCTTATGGGCAATATTTGCGCCTTCGGCGCAACTGCTCCACAGATGTACTTTTCAAAGAAGAGGCCGGACTTCTTCAAGACCGCTTCTTGTTACGCGGATACAGTAGATCCTGTTTGAAAAAGGCATATAATAGAGCAATGCAACAATCCCGGGCTTCCTTGCTATACAAACCAAAACCACGGGATCCCCCAAATTCCACGCGCATAATTATGCGCTTTTCACATCAACACACCACCATCAAAAATATCCTGCAGAAACATTGGAGCATTTTAACCGATGACCCCACACTAAAAACTCTCCTTCCAAAACAACCCTCAATAACCTTTAGGAGGGTTACCTCCATTAAAGACATGCTTGTCCAAAGTGAATTTAAAGACCAACAAAAAAGATTCAAACAACACCACGTTACTGGATCATTTCCATGTGGTCATTGCACTTTCTGTCCACTCATAAAGAAAGCTAAATCTTTCCGTCTTCCCAATGGGGAATTTTTTAAGCCAATGCATTTTGCTAATTGCGAAACCCGGGGGGTGGTATACCTGATGGAGTGTGACTGTGGCGCCTATTACATTGGCAAAACCAAGCAAGAACTGGGGCAACGAATATCCAAACACATGTACAGTATGGAAATCGGAAACAGATATCTCCCCATTGGAAGACACGCTGTCTTCGAACATAACTATGAAGTACCCAAGGTAACTTTCACAGTGCTCTATAAGGCAAAAATACCACACAGGGGGGGTGACTGGAATAAGGTCCTGCTCCAAAATGAGCAAAAGTGGATCTTCCAGTTACAGGCTACATCGCCTCTGGGACTTAACGAGTCAATTTCTTTTGCCCTTTTTCTCCGAGGTTTTGTCTCTGGCAAAACGCATTAATGCCAGTAGACACACTACCCCACAGTCACTTCCTCTCTGTTATATGTGCCATATTTTATATGCTGTGTTGCCCCCTTTTTTTTTTTTTTTTTTTTTTTTATTTTTCATATGCACCACGGTATATAAAAATATGTTCCCCCATTTATGGATATGATCCTATATGCAACTTGTTATTGCAGACACTGATGATGCATGTAGAAATTAGATCTTGCTTTTTATTGGGAAGGATTGGTGTGATGGTACTATATGAACTCTATGAGCGAATTCCATTTAATTCCAGTTTTTTGTATATCTTTATTGTATAACCAGTCTTTATTAACAACATGTCCACTCTTTTCCTACTATCTAAAATGAAATAATTCCATATATGCTTCGTTCACTGTTTTGATGCCATATACATAGTTAATTTAATATCACTGCCAGGCTTTCTCTTATGTAGATTCAAACCTGGGCTCCCGGTCCGACCATCTTCCCCCTCCGGGGGTTTGTCAGCATTATGGTGTCTCTTCCTGGCAGGGTGAGACAGGCGCATGATTAGCGCCTATACACACGTCCATCAGGGGAGTGGCTCCCCCTGGGACGTGATCTCTCCCTGCCAGCGGCGTCCCGAATCCTTCCGGATGTTACGTCCGTGTCATGACGCCACGTCTTTACGTCGGAAAGGACGGCGGTGCCAGGACTCGTCCCTCGGAACGCCGGGGGAACTACACTAGAGTGCTGACTATGTCAGCAGTGTCCCTGCGCTGGTGGGTGGGGGCGGGGGGCCGGCGTGCACCTGTGGTCCTCCATCGGCAACCAATTAGCATCATATGTTGCACATTTAAAGGTGAGTGGACTAATTTGGAATCCTCTCCCTGACCCTCATTACCTCTACAGGAAATACAGCCACATTCGTGCTCCCTTATTTCAGGTAACTCCGTACTCTTCATGGCATCACCATCACCTTACACGCTACTGCATTTGTTTCCTACACTTATTTATTCTTTCATTACAGCTCACTCCACACATCCCCTATATAAGTTTCACTGATCACTCGTACATGGCTGCTCTTATGCTGGACATATAAGGTACACCATTATGATTTGTCTCACTACCTGGCTCCACTGCCTTTTCAGCCCCTCACCGCTATTTATCACTCGGTTATATTGTATATTTTTATTCACATTGTCACTTTTATTCGTTCCTTGTTCACTTCTCACCCTTTCATCATTTTTTCACCTTTCCTAACCACCTTGTTTACTCCCATCCTCTCGCACGGGGTCCCCATTCTCTTCACTACACCATTCTCTCATCTGGTTGCCAATCCCCCCCTTTTCCGGTGTTTTTTTTTTTTTTTTTTTTCCCATCTTTCCTTTCCCATGTCCCTTCCCAGTTTCCTCACCATTTTCCCTCCCCATATCCTTCCCATCACCCTGCACATCCCCTCCCTCACTTTTCTCCCTCGGATTTCCCCACCCTCCCGTCATGTCCCCTCCCTTTCCCTACTTTCCCTCACTCTCGCCTTTTTCCCTCCCCCCCTCTTTTTTTTTTTTCTCCCTCCCCATCTGTCCCCCTAGCTACTTCGCAATACATATTCATATGCTTTAATAATTTAATCTTTTGATACGTATTCAAACTATTCCTATATTTGGGCGTAGTACCCCATACAAAAAAACGCGATAAAACTAGGAGCATCACTAACTGATGACTCACATAAGTATATATAAAATAGGAAAATTCATTACATCCTTTTCAAACCCTGATTGATGTTATTGCACGATGTTTGGATCATAGGTGCCGCTGACCCACACGTGCCGCGTACCGGATGTGGGGTACTTCCATTGTGTAGTTCACCGTAAGTTACGCCATTGTTGCTTGAATTCCCCCCTATCGGGGTGTTGGCCGTCCGGGGGATTCCGGGTGGGGACCGAATTGATGGAGGCCCCCTTTTGAAAGCCTTAGATTCAGGAGACTCGGCTACACGAATACATTGGGTAACTATGTCTAGAACCTTGATAATCTCTATATACATTTGTACATTCCTGTATTGTTATTATTTTTAGATATGTAATTTCTCAACAGTGCATGCATTTCCTCTGAAGAAGACCCGATGGGGTCGAAACGCGTCAGTACTATCCAAGCACCTGTTATGTATAACATTTATATGTAGCCCTGTACATGTATCTGCGCTTTTACTATGTGCCATACACAGTTCATGGTTTTTACTCTATTGTCACATATTTAATAAAAATGGAATATTTTTTAATATCTTGGTACTAGTCTTGTGCTGCTTAAAAACCCTTGTTGTTCCTGGGGGACAAATTCCCTTTTTGCAGATATAGATCGTAATCTTTGTTTAAGCTATATGGATGTAAAGAGTTCAATTGTTTTATCCACCAATCCTCCCTCTGTTTCATCTCCAGGATCCGATCACCTCCCCTTTTATCTCTATGTATCTCCTCCATAGCAATACATTCTAAATCAGTATCACTGTGCACATATTGCATATAGTGTTTGGGAGCAGGTAAACCTGGTTGTTTATTCCTAATAGATGACCAATGTTGTGATATTCTGTCTTTGATTTTTTTTTGGTCTCTCCAACATATACCAACTTACATGGACATATTAATACATAGATTACACATGATGTCTGACGTGTGAAAACTGCGGATATGATATTTTCTTTTGTCTATTGGGTGTATAAAACTATCCCCTTTCCTCATCAATTTGCACTGCACACAACTGAGGCATGGATACAATCCACTTCTCTTGCTTCCCAAAAATGTATTTTTTTCTACTTTTTTTTTACACATTTATGTTCTGAATGGATTAACATGTCCCTTAATGTTTGATTCCTTTGATATTCCTTTAATGGTAATTCCTGAAATTTTTTTTATCTCAGGGTATGCACATTGCAGTAATGTCCAATGTTTTTTAATGATCTTTAAGATCTCTTCACTATAGCTATAATACTGCATAGAGAAGGGGAGCCGCTTAGCATTAAATTTTCTATTTCTTATATACATTTTTCTGTGTACACTGTAGGTTCCCCAATTCATGCTGTATCATGTCCTCAGGATATCCATCGTTCCTAAATTTCTCTCATGTTTTTCTGCTGTTCTCTGTGCCCTTCTCTCTGCATCACTTACAATTCTTTTTACTCTGATTACTGACTCCATATAATCTATCTGAAAACATGTAAAGGATGAAAGCTGTCAAAACACAACAATTTATTTCAGGTACTTATATAGCTCCATCAATTTACGCAGCACTTTACATATACAGTGTACATTCACATCAGTCCCTACCCTCAAGGAGCTTACAACCTAAGGTCCCTAACACACATTCATACATATACTAGGGCCAATTTAGACAGGATCAGATCAACCTACCAGCATGTCTTTAGAGTGTGGGAGGAAACCGGAGTACCCGGAGGAAACCCATGCAGGCACAGGGAGAACATGCAAACTCCAGGCAGATGGTGTCGTGGTTGGGATTTGAACCAGTGACCCTTTCTGATGCTAGGGTGAAAGTGCTAACCACTACACCACTGTGCTGCCCAAAAATTGGTTCCTGTCTGTAGGTTTGACATAAATGTCCGACTCTGCTTTGCCTTCATCCATGTAAATCATAGTGTTAAAAAAAATGATTTTCCACCGATTTACATGCTAAATTTTATGTCAGTGCTGACCGTATTCAAAAGTGTATCAAATTCATGAATGGTTTCAATGTTCCAATGCCTTAATTTGCTCTATAGTTACTTCAATGCCTGCTTTTTGGGGGATGGATGTACAGTGGATATAAAAAGTTTACACATCCCTGTTAAAATGTCATGTTTTTGTGATGTAAAAAAATGAGACAAAGATAAATCATTTCAGAACTTTTCCACCTTTAATGTGACCTATAAACTGTATAACTCAGTTGAACAACAAACTGAAATCTTTTAGGTGGAGGGAAGTAAAAATTAAAACTAAAATAATATGGTTGCATAAGTGTGCACACCCTTAAACTAATACTTTGTTGAAGCACCTTTGGATTTTATTACAGCACTCAGTCTTTTTGGGTATGAGTCTATCAGCATGGCACATCTTGACTTGGCAATATTTGCCCACTCTTTTTGGCAAAAACATTCCAAATCTGTCAGACTGCAATGGCATCTCCTGTGCACAGCCCTCTTCAGATCATCCCACATATTTTCAATCGGATTCAAGTCTGGGCTCTGGCTGGGCCATTCCAAAACTTTAATCTTCTTTAATCTTCTTCTGGTGAAACCATTCCTTTGTTGATTTGAATGTATGTTTTGAGTCGTTGTCATGCTGAAAGATGAAGTTTCTCTTCATATTTAGCTTTCTAGCAGAAGCCTGAAGGTTTTGAGCCAATATTGACTGGTATTTGGAACTGTTCATAATTCCATCTACCTTGATTAAGGCCCCTGTTTCAGCTGAAGGAAAACAGTCCCAAAGCATGATGCTGCCACCACCATGCTTCTCTGTGGGTATGGTGTTCTTTTAGTGATGTGCAGTGTTGTTTTTGCGTCAAACATATCTTTTGGAATTATGGCCAAAAAGTTCAACCATGGTTTCATCAGACCATAACACATTTTCCCACATGCTTTTGGGAAACTAGATTTTTTTTTGCAAAATTTGCCAGGCTTGGATATTTTTCTCCATAAGAAAAGGCTTCCATCTTGCCACTCTACCCCATAGTCCAGACATATGAAGAATACGGGAGATTGCTGTCACATGTACCACACAGCCAGTACTTGCCACATATTCCTGCAGCTTCGTTAATGTTGCTGTAGGCCTCTTGGCAGCCTCCCTTACCAGTTTTCTTCTAGTCTTTTCATCAATTTTGGAGGGATGTCTAGTTCTTGGTAATGTCACTGTTGTGCCATATTTTCTCCACTGGATGATGACTATCTTCACTGTGTTCCATGGTATATCTAATGCCTTGGAAATTCTTTTGAACCCTTCTCCTGACTGATACCTTTTAACAATGAGATCCCTCTGATGCTTTGGAAGCTCTCTGCAGACCACGGCTTTTGCTGTAGGATGTGACTAAGAAAATATCAGGAAAGACCTACTAGAACAGCTGAACTTTATTTGGGGTTAATCAGAGGCACTTTAAATGATGGCATGTGTGTACTGACTCCTATTTAACATGAGTTTGAATGTGATTGCTTAATTCTGAACACAGCTACATCCCCAGTTATAAGAGGTTATGCACACTTATGCAACCACATTATTTTATTTTTTTATTTTTTTTTTTTTTATTATCTTTATTTATCAAAACATTATTATAAACAACATATACGAATTCATAATTTCCCTGTAGTGTATTAAAATTACCCTCTATTTTCATATTCAAATCATGGATTCAGTCCTATATCCCTACTATCAACTTATCCTAAAACCGAATAAGCTCCCTTGTATGTACCACTACATTGAACTAAAACCCATCGCCTCTCATTTATTCCCACTCGCAACAAACTATTGCATCACTCACATCTATACACAAAAAAAAAAAATTTACACCCCACCCCTATAATTCCCTCAGTAATGTTGAGGCCCTGAACTCTCCCCAAATTTGCCAGGTAGTTATGATCTGTTTTTTTATACCTACTTCACGCACCATCCTCTCTTCCAAAGAACGCATCTCGCCCATCTCATGTTCCCATTCTTCTATATAAGGCTCTATTCTGCTTTTCCACTTTCTAGCTATAATCGTGCCAGCTGCTGTTAGAAAATGCTTTAAAATACCCTTATTTATATTTTTCACTGAACCTGGGATCATTGATAATACTGATATAAGAATATCAGGCTGTAGGTTAATTCCTGTAACAGCCATGTACATTCTAAATATTTTTTTCCAGAGTTTCTGGACCCCGGGACAGTAATACCAAATATGTGACATTGTACCTTTGGCCCCCCGACACCACCAGCATATATCCTCATTATCTGGATTAATTTTATGCATATCCACTGGACATCTATACCACCTTGCTAATATCTTATAAATTCTCTCCTGATATCTATTGGAGATTGATAGCTTAATGTGATTGCCCTTTCCCATTTAGCTTTGGGGATAGATATCCCTAACTCTTCCTCCCATCTTTTTATATAAGTCACATCCTGTTCATTATTTTTTGAGATTAAGTATCTGTATACCCTAGATAGAGTATGTGTTGGTTTTTGCTCCCGTAGGAATAATTTTTCCAATTCTGTCAGTGGTCTGTCTATTGCATCTTCTTTCGTTAAAGAGAGGATATATTTCTGGAGCTGACGATACTGCATCCATTTCTTTTTGAATTCCATACCCATAGCATCTAATGGGAGGAGTCTATTCCCCTCCAATGTCTCTATTATTCTAGTATCCTCGTTTCTCTGCCATTTAAGAAAAGTCCTGGCTTCTAATGCTGGTGGGAATTCCGGGTTACTGAAGAGAGGTGTCATTGGACCTCTGTAGGTAGACCCTAGCCCCCGCTTCAACAGTCCATCCCACACCCTCAGCGTCCAAGCAACCAGAAAGGGCATTTCACCCTCCGGGGGTCGAAATTCCCTCATTATCCAAGGTAATGACCTCAGTTTTATGGCCATGACTTCCTCCTCCAACTTTACTCATTGTTTACAATGAGAAACCAATCCCCAATTCTTGCTATAAATACTGATTTAAGATATATCGATAGATCTGGAAGCGCCAACCCTCCATCCTTTTTAATCTAGTTAATACTTCTCTACTAATTCTAGCAGGTTTACCTGCCCAAATGAACCTCCCTATTGCCTTCTGTAGTTGGTTCAAAATGTTCGTTGAGGGGAATATTGGGATAGTCTGAAATACCGTATTTATCGGCGTATAACACGCACAGGTGTATAACACGCACATTAATTTTAAGAGGGAAGTTTCGGGAAAAAAAAAAAATTTAAATAAGGCACTTTGAAGCAAAATAAGGGTCAGTGCCCATCTGCAGTCTCACCATTGCCATCAATACAGCTTATTCAATGCCCATCTGCAGCCTCACCATTGCCACCAATGCAGCCTCATCAATGCCCATCTGCAGCCTCACAAGTGCCATCAATGCAACCTCATCAGTCCACATCAATGCAGCAGCCTCACCATTGCCATCAGTGCAGCCTGATCGATGCCCATCTGCAGCCTAGAGGGGACAGGGAGGGGGCAGCCCAGTAGAGGGGACTTCCTTTTACAGAGGCCGCCAAGTAAACAGGAGATTCTCACTGTATGTAATCTGACAGCGCTCGTCCCGCCCCCCTCCCTGTCCCCTCCTAGGCATCTAAAATTGAAGTATTGGCGTATAACACGCATGTGCTATTTGCACCCAATTTTTAGGGTGAAAAAGTGAGTGTTATACGCCAATAAATACAGTATATAAAGAATCTTAGGTAATATATCCATTTTTATGATGTTTATCCTACCCATCCAAGAAAATATTCAACTATCATATTGCTGAAGTGTTTTAATTATTTTTTGCATTATCGGAAGGTAATTATATTCCTGGGTCTTTTCCAAATCCCTAGGGATGAAGGTTCCAAGATATTTAAGCGCATTTGCCTGCCATTTAAAAGAAACTTTTTTTTTAAGTAGTTCCACAATATTTTTTGATAATGTGATACTCAAAGCTTCTGATTTATTAAAATTCACTGTAAAGTTACTCAGTTTCCCGAAACGCTTGAGTTCCTGTATTAAATTTGGTAGCGTCACTAATGGATTTGTGATATATAACAGCAGATCGTCTGCGTATATTGACATTTTATACTCAACATCCTCTACCTTTATACCTTGTGTGTCGTTATTATTCCTTATAGCTGTCGTTAGATGTTCCATAGCTAATACATACAGCAGTGGGGACATCGGACAACCCTGACGGGTTCAGGTTTACTATAGTAACAATGTCTGATACTCCACCATTTGCACGTATTTTAGCAGTTGGATTGTGGTATAAGACCATTATTTTCTCCAAAATTACTGGGCCTACTCCCCACTGCTTTAATGTCTCTTCGAAGAAATGCCATCCCACCCTATCAAACGCCTTCTCGGCATCTATTGCCAGAAGGCAGGATGGGATGGCGTGTCTTTGGGCATGCTCCACAAGTGACAGAGTCTTCAAGGTATTATCCCTCGCCTCTCCTCCTTTTATAAATCCCACTTGATCTAAGTGTATATATGCCGGTATTATCGGAGTAAATCTATTAGCAATAATTTTTGAGTAAATTCTCAATAGAATAGATCAAAGAGATAGGCCGATAATTGGCGCATATAGTATGATCCTTCTCAGGCTTAGGTATCAATGAAATATAAGCCTGCATATCCTGTGGAACAAAGGGCTGGGAGGCAGATACTGAGTTAAATGTCCGTTTCATAATTGGCATTAACAAGTCTTTAAAGATTTTGTAAAATCGCGGAGTGACGCAGTCTGGGCCGGGACTCTTACCTAGTACAAGCGAACCGATTACGCTCTGTATTTTGGCCTCTGAGAACTCCTGTTCTAGCTGCTCAAGGTCTGTCATCGTTAGTGTTGGTATAGCTGTATTTTTTATATATTTATGTAACCTCTGCTGGAACACTTCCGGGTCCCCCTCCGCTAATTGATTTGAGATATTATATAGCCTAGTAAAGAAAGTATGGAAGGTTTTCAATATCCCTTTTGTGTCATATGCCATATCACCCTTTTCAGTTTTAATCTTCACTAGAGATGTTGTATTACCTTGTTGACACAATGCCCTAGCTAAAAGTTTACCGGGTTTATTTCCTTGTTGGTAATACATAGTACGGTTTTTATCCCTAATCTGTAGTGTTTGTTCATTTAACAAGGATTGCAACTCAGATCTATTTGCTGTTAGTTCCATTAGTATTTCCACTAGTGGCCCTTGCCTATGTCGCGCTTCCAGTTTCGATATATCTTTTAAAAGCTTGACTACTCTGTTCCCCTTTGCTTTCTTTAATCTAGACCCATGCTTTATAACTAAGCCCCGTAACACACATTTCAGTGTTTCCCACTGAATGGATAGGGAAGTTATATCTCTTGCATGGTCTTTTATAAAGTTTGATATTGCTTCTCGAATCTCTGCTACGCAGGCCTCATCAAATAATAGATTGTCATTTAATTTCCAGGTACTTCTTGTACCAGTCCCATTAGACACTGCTATCACTAAAAATACCAGCATATGATCCAACCATATCGCACTACCAATATCAGAGGAAGAAGTCGCAGCCATCCCCAGCTGGTTAACCAGAAAGTAATCGAGTCTAGGGTATGTACCATGGACTTTTGAATGGAACGTATAGTCGCGCTCTATTGGGTGGAGGGCCCTCCATATATCAGTCAATTGATACTTCTCCATCATGTCTTTAAATTTATTCTTATCAGTGCTCTTCTGTGGCCTTGAAGACGCCGTGGTATCTATATCTCAATCAAGAACAAAATTAAAGTCTCCGCCTAATTTTGTGACCCCCTCTGCTCTTTCCATAAGATCTGTTAGCAAGGGCGTTCCTACTTTAATCTGTTCTTGATTGGGTAGATATACATTTATGAAAGTATATTTTTTTACCATATATGATAATTTTTAATAATATAGCTCTTCCATCTCTACTCTTCCAGCTTTCTAGTATGTCATGAGGTAGTGATTTATGAATTGCTATAGAGACTCACCTCAATTTTGAACATGTAAAGGAGTCATGGTACCAAGCTGTATAATATCTATTTTGTAAATTAGGTGTGTGATCTGTCTGAAAACGCGTCTCCTGAAAGAGGGCTATGCCGACTTTCTGTTTATGGTGAGAGTATAGGATTTGTGATCTTTTCAATGCTGAGTTCAAGCCTTTAACATTATATGAGCATATTTTTATCGTGCCCATGAAAAGAGAAAAAAAAAACCCACAAAAAAAAAGCAAAGCCCCACAAAAGACCCTCCCTCCTACCTAACGACACCCACTCAGACACACAGTCACTCCACAATCAACTAATCCTCACTAACCAATACACTCACTAACTACCTGACTCCCTAGAGTCTAACCTTACTAAGTAAGTTCCCTAAGTTGGGGAATAAAAAGGGATTACCCCTAGAAAGGACACGCCCAGCCCAGACATAGAAAGTTATTAAAAATATTCAACCCCAAATAATACCACAAAGAGAAAAAAAAAAAAAAAAAGAAAAAAATCAATTACTTTTACTATACTTCCATATACCATAAAAATTCCAACCGTGTAGGTTTCCCCCACCCCTAACCCAAAAAAAAAAAAAAAAGATCACAGAATTATATTTAAGTGCAAAAGTTAGTATCCATTATTGTTTCATATGCTTTTCAATTTATATTCCCATATTGTTGTGTCTAATTTTTAATTATAGATTATATCCACATCGTGTAAAAAAAAAAAAAAAGGTAGGTATTTTGTATGTCTCCAAAAAAACTTTGTGGTGTTAACCCCATATCCCAGTCCCTCCTTAATTGGGACCATTTTGCCCCTGAGGAGACCACACATGCATTAAAAATAACATAAAGGGGAAAATAGTGCAAAAAAAAAAAAAGAAAATTGTATCCTCACAAAGACGGCACAGTGTCATTATCCTTGTAACATATTACCACCATATTGAGTCAACCTTTCATTTTGGAAGAAAAAATAAAAATTATACCGTATATATTCCCACCGTGTAGATTTCCCACACCCCTAACCCAAAAAAAGTGATCACAAAATTATATATAAGTGCAAAAGTTAGTGTCCAACATTACTTCATATAATTATCAATTTATATTCCCATATTATTGTGTCTAATTTTTGATTACACATTATATCCTCATCGTGGGAAAAAAAATGTATTTTCTATTTCATCACAACAACAGCCTAGTGTCATTATCCCCGTGACATACTACCATCATGTTAAATCAACCTATCACTAATAAATAAATTCTACTGATGTTCAACTTAACGTATATAGGGGAAAAAAAAAGAAGAAGAAGGGGGGGTGTATATATTACATCATGTCATAACAATAGGTCTTTCACTTTGATTAAATCACACTCATTTTCAATATAGCTAAGACAAAAAAAAAAAATCCTGCCCCCTTATACCCACCCCAACTCCTCCCCTCTCTATATTCTCCACCATTTATCTATCTCCCCCTAAATTGCCTTCCAAGGTTACCATAATATATTTTGGGCCAAGCTGGCAAATCAATTACGGGAAGTTGAAGGCATTTAAGGGAATTAGGAAGATCCCCCAAGTGCCGAAAAATTATTTTATGTCCATTTTGATGTACAATAATCTGAAAGGGAAATCCCCATCTGTAATGAATCTCCTTCTCCCTTAATACATCCAGTAGTGGCTTTACTGCTTTCCTCCTCATCAGTGTGAATCTGAACAAATCCTGCAAAAGGATAAGCTGGGTACCCTCATACTCAATGTTCCGTTGTAGCCCAGGCAGCTACCATAATGCTTTCCTTGATGTAAAAAAAATGTATTCTGCAAATCACATCTCTTGGGGTTCTTGTGTCCCTGTCCCTAGGGCCTTGTGTCCTATGTGCTCTGTCAATCTCTAAATCTGCTGTCTTAGGCCGTTTTAGTAAAGAGTTAAAAATGCCTTGTAGTGTCACTTTCAATTCCTCTGTTCCTACTGATTCTGGCAGACCTCTAATTCTTATATTATTTTGCCTACTTCTATTTTCGAGGTCCTCAGTGGCGTCAATTACATGTTTTAGGCATCGGACAACTTCGAGATTTTTTTCCACCAGAAATAGTATTTTTTGATCAATAGTAGTCAATCTGGAATCTATGACATCAATCTTGTTTTCTGTGTCTGCTAAAGATAATTTCAGTGCTTGTATTTCAGTTTTGTATGAAGTTTCCAGCCTGTATACATATAGGCTGCATGTATGCCTGCATATTCCAAGTGGAGTTTACTTTTGATCTCTCCCGATTAGCCATGGGTAACTGCATATTGCCCAATGGGCTACCATTAGGTCTAGACTCTATATCCCTTACAGGCGATGCAAAACTAAGTTTGGTTACTATAGAGCTTTCTTGTTGATCCTGAGTCTGTGAGTGTTGAAAAAAACCCTTTATATCTGTTTTTTGGGTGGATGAGGCTGTAGGGGGGGGTTCTTGATTGTCCCTCCTGCTGATCCCCTTTGTTTTCTGAACCTGCGTGCTTTTTGGAGGCATAATGTGATCCAATTATCCAGAAAGAAAATACAAGGATATATGGCACTCCCCCGAAGTCTATGTTCTATAAACTGCACCAGTTATACCCTTAAGTTGTATCTTTTATGTAATCTTAAAGTCTTGTATATCCCACAGCAGTTTCACAAGGATCTGGGAGCTCCGCTCTTGCCCGTCTCCCTGGACCTGTATGATCCCTATCCTGGGCTTTCCGGTTTTATCAAGGATTCTATTTCATCTATATTTTCTCACTTATTAATCCACGATAATTACAACTGCCAAAGGGGGGAGAAACACAGGTTGCTAATGCCACATGTTACCTTAACCTTCTCTGAGGCCCTGTTTCTCACCCAGTATTCAGCAATACTCAGCTGCCCTCTGTGCTTTCGGCAGAGTTCGGTGAACTAGACCTCAGCTCGTCCATACTCGGTGTAATTAGACATCGATCTAGTCTGTTCGCTCGGTAGCTACCATCTCTGTCTGCTCCCGTCCTCTCACCGGGTTCAGAGGACTCCAAAGAAACATCCAGCGATTTTCTCCGCTCCGGCAAGATATTTCTGACCTCTTATCGCACACAATGCCGAGGACAGAGACTACACTGGTTGACAAGTCAGATAAATCCGCCGCACGCTATAGCACACTGCAGCACGCCATACACTATAGAGGAGATCTGGGAGAGTCTGTCAAATCATTGGGAGTTGGTTCAGCTGATTGCCTGGGCTGGGAAGAGCGGCCTCACCGTGTGTCCATCTCAATCAATCCCCCCACCTTTTATTTTTAATTCCCCCCTAAAAAAAAAGATTTCAGTTTGTTTTTCAATTGAGTTGTAAAGTTTATAGGTCACATTAAAGGTGGAAAAAGTTCAGAAATTATTTTCACTTTGTCTCATTTTTTTACAGCACAGAAACCTGACATTTCTGACAGGGGTGCGTAGACTTTTTATATGCACTGTATATAGGCTTTACATGTTATTAGGATGTCATCCTCCTGATATTCAGGTAATGACAGCAACTTGTACAAAAATGCATTGGTGTCCTTGATATACGATTTGGTTTGTCGTATTAAAGAGTAGAGGATCCTGTTCAAAAATTGTGATACAGGGACAAAGATAGAGTATCTACCCAATACGATCGTACCTCCGGGAGGACTTTCTCTCTCCTTGTGTATCTTCGGGAGGTTATATCAAACAGGAATCGTAGGATGAGCGGGCAACAAATATTCATACATATCACGTGTGATTGTCCCTTCCTTAAGGGCTTGTTTCAGAATCCCCTCTAGTTGTTTGTGTATAATCCAAGTGGGACCTATAGATTTCCTTTTCATACATCTGTCTGTCCATAATCACAACTGAGCCCCCTTATCAGCTGGCTTCAGCACTTATTCAGCACCTATTTCTGTTTTGTAAAGCAGAATTTTTGTTTAGTCGTTTCCCCATCTTAGCATGTAAATGTTTAAACAGTTTATATGAATGCTGTTCACTTATTATTATCATTAACTCTAGGAAAATCTAGGAAAGGAAGGAGTAATGGAAGGGCTAACAAGCAGATTAGTGAAAGGATACACCTGTATGAACTCTGATGCTCTGTATGTGTATGGAGCTATAAATGTGGATAAAAGATTAAGTAGTATACATGCAGCTTGATGAAAGATATGTGCTGTCCTCAACTGTGCAGTTGCTTGTAACTCGCTTGTAACTTTATATGCATGAAGGTTAAAGTAAAGGAATTCAACTTAAACTGAGATTGCATCTCCAATTTTTTGATACATATCTGGTGGAGAAAAGGAATGCCACATCACATGTAATCCTGTGTAAGGAAATCAATTATAATTATAGAGGTGTCCCACCTTGGTATTGTGTGTGTGTGTGCGCGCGCGTGCGCGCGTGTGTGTGTGTATATATATATATATATATATATACACACAAACACACAGTATATATGTATACTCTACATTGTCAAAAGAATTGGGATATATGCAGTATTGGGATGCCTGAAACGGGACACCCAAAACTCGCTTATCCATGTCTTTATGGACCTTGCTTTGTGCACTGGTGCACAGTAATGTTGGAACAAGAAGGGGCCATGCCCAAACTGTTCCCACAAAATTGCGAGCAAGAAATTGGCGCCATAAGATTTCCCGTCACTGTAACTAAAGGGCCAAGCCCAACTACTAAAAACCGACCCCACACCATAATCCCCCTCCACCAAATGATTTGGACCAGTGACAAAACAAGGTCCATAAAGACGCGGATGAGTGAGTTCGGGGTGCAGGAACTTGACTGGCCTGCACAGAGCCCTGACCTCATCCCGATAGAATGCATTTGGGATGAATTAGAGCGCAGACTGCGACTGCCAGGCCTTCTCATCCAACATCAGTGCCTGACCTTTACAAATGCGCTTCTGGAAGAATAGTCAAACATTCCCACAGACATACTCTGAAACCTTGTGGACAGCCTTCCTAGAAGAGTTAAAGCTGTTATATCGGCAAAGGGTAGGCCAACTCAATATTGAACCCTACGGACTAAGACTGGGATCCCATTAACGGTCATGTGCATGTAAAGGCAGGCATCCCAATACTTTTGACAATATAGTATATATAAATATAATAAATAAATAAAAATATATATATATACAGTATATATACAGTGTAAAGCTACGCTTAGTGACCTCCTGTAGCTTTACTGCTACAGGGCAGCCATTGTGCATAGAATTATGTAATGTATATAAACGTGATTCTGCATTTCTGGGTAGAGGGCTCGCCCACCCGGCTGTGCTGTGGTTCATCACAGCACATGCCGATGACTGGGTTCCAGCCAATATATGACCGCCGGCACCCGGTGATCAGCTCTGAGCTTCATCAAACACAACTCTGTGAATGTAAACAACACAGAGCTTTGTTCAGTGACAGGGGATTTCATTGTTTGTTCATTCCCTGCTAACCAGGATATGAAAACAACTTGATCCCTAGTAAAAGCAGCACACATTACACACACAAACACTTGTGATCGTCCTAGATGTTTACCCCCTCCTGCCCAGTGTCATTAGTACAGTGATAGTGCTTCCCCTAGTGTCCCAAAGGTGATAGTTCCCCCCAGCATCAGTTAGCGTCAGATTGCCCAGCACAGTATTACAGTGCCATTATAAATCGCTGATCAATATCATTACCAGTATAAAACATTACAGTATATGTCTCATAGTTTGTAGACACTATGGGGTAGATTTACTAAGGCTGGTACACTCAGAATTTGGTGCAGCTGTGCATGACAGCCAATCAGCATCTAACATCAGCTTGTTCAATTAAGCAATAAAATCTGGAACCTGGTTTCGATGCAGAAGTGAGCCTGATTTTGCACTCTCCAGCTTTAATAAATAAACCCCTATAACTTTCACACAAACCAATCAATATACACTTATACATATAAAACTTTACTGTCTAGCCTGTCTGATCTGGGGCTGCGGCAAAAAAAGCCAAGGGGCTTGCTTTCTGAATAAAAAAAATGATACATAATGAACTACTAATATAATTTGTCAAAAACAATGCACAACATTGTTCTTTACATTATATAGATTTTACATTATATAATCAATATGTAATTCTTACCCCTGCTCTGTTTATATTAGGTCATGTGTTACATACTTCTGACCATTGCACTCTGTAAGTTGTGCTGTATATTACATACTTCTGACTGCGGGACTCTCTATATTGTAGTGTACTTTGCACATACCTGATTGCTGCACTTTGAGCATTCTGAGTGGTGAGGACTATATCATATATAACCTTGTGTATAACACTGAAGTGGGCAGAGTATGTAATATACATCCCAGTGTGTAGAGTGCAGTGAACATGAGTATGTAATGGGCAGCACATAGTACTGAGTACTACAGTCATGGGTACAGTCAAGCAGCCATTAAAGATAAAAACCTCCTTCCTTAAGCAAACCCCCAAGACATAACCATCCAATGCCCACCTTTGGACCTCTCTTTCACAGCTCACCTCTGTAACCCCCATCCACAGCTCTCCTCTGCACTCCCCATTCACAGCGCACTTCTGCATTTCCATCCACAGCTCACCTTTGCATCTCCTGTCAATAGCTCACCTCATCACCCCCCCTCCAAATCTTGTCTTCACCCACTTCTACATCCCACTTCTGCACCCCCTTTCCACAGCATTTTTTTTTTATCATTTCAAGTTTATTGAAAAAAAAAAAGAATAGCAACAAAAGAATACACTGTATATTGCAAATTTTGCAGATGCAACTGCGTACTTTCCGTCTTTTTACAAAATAAACAGTTAGTGTGAAACTCGTGTAGAAGTCTAAATGTTTAACAGACACCGCATCACTGAGGTTATTTCCACTAAGCTGACTTTGTGACTGTAAAAAATACAATATAATATTTCTATCTACGCATTCGTAAGCCATTGCGACAAACATTTCTTATCAGTTGTTCAGATTGTTTATTGTTGAGAACAGGCAGAAGTGTGGTCTCTATGATTCTCTGAGACAATCTAACTCACGTCTATAAGAGAAGTACGGATTTCCAAGATATATACCAGTGAGAACATAGGCTATAGATCAACCATAAAGTGGTAAGAAGTTAGATGTAGAAAAAGAAGTAAGAAAAAGTAAAGGAAATAATGATGTGAAGGGCAGAAATAGAATACAGAGGCAGGGCACCCGCCCAGACCGCGAGGTCCCTCCCAAACCTAGTTCAGGAAGGGAATTCTGCAGAGTATTTGAAAAGCAACCAGGGTTGCCATGTTTTGTGGAATCGTTCGATATGGCCTTTGTCTTGAGCCAGTACGTCTTCCATTTCGTGGATTTCACTGACTCTCGACAGCCAATCCCTAACAGTTGGAGTAGATGTAGAGAGCCAGTGCAGAGGTATTTGAGATTTGGCTGCATTGAGGAGGTGAATCGTCAACGAGCGTTTGTAGCGTTTAAAAGAGGTATTGGACAAGTGTAGTAGACAACATGCTGGGGTCAGTTCTACTCTGGTTTCTGTAATTTTTTTAATTAAAACCCTAACTTCATTCCAGAATGGTTCAATTTTGTGACAATGCCACCAGATGTGGGCTAGTGTGCCTTTTTCGGAGAGACATCTCCAGCAAGTGTCTGGTTTTTGTGTATCCCATTTGTGTATTTTGTCAGGAGTGCTGTACCAATGGGTCAGAAGTTTGTAATTTGTCTCTTGCAGTTTTGTGCTTATGGAACATTTATGTGCTAGGGCAGCCACGTACCTCCATTGTTTGTCTGAGATCTCCAATTCAAGTTCTTCCGACCATCTCCTCCTGTGCCCGTCCGATATCTCAGTCCCCGAGCGATTCAGCCACTCATATGCAACAGAAGTGGCCTTTTTAATTGGAGTTCCCTCCCGACACGCCGACTCCAAAGCCGTCAGGGGTCTATATAGTGTTTGAGGTTCTTTAATGTTACCTAAATAGCTTCTTAGTTGGAAATATGTCCAGAGTTTCAGTTGGGGTCGGTTTATGTCTGTCTTAAAAGACGACCAATCTCTGAGTTTGTTTTCATTATAGCAGTCTCCGGCCAGCAAGGGATCCCCCTCTGGAATCGTCTTAAGAGTCGGGTTATGTAGGCCTGGGGCAAAGTCTGGATTATCTGTCAGGGGCGTTAGAGGGCTGGGTGTTGTGGTCAGCTTTTTTTGTTTAGCTAGGCCTGTAATGATCTTCAGTGTGGTACCAGTGATCGGGTGCAACCTAACAACATGAGGTAACGTTTTGATAGAGGACCATGGCAGGTATTTAAGCGGCAGCGTGGCAAGCGTTGACTCTAGTGATACCCAGTCTTTCTCCGACTCATGGCAATGCCAGTCTATGATTCTGGTTATGTGTGAGGCCTGGTAGTAACTGCGGAAGTTCGGGAATTGGATTCCTCCTAGATCTTTGGGTTTGACCAGGGTGCCTAGTTTGATTCTGGGTTTTTTATGTTGCCAGAGAAATCTCGTGACCATTGTATTAAGTTCGTTGAAAAATTTCTGAGGTATCTCTATCGGTAGTGTGCGGGTCAGATATAAAAATTTGGGTAGTATGACCATTTTTACTATGGCTGCTCTGCCGAACCAAGAGAAATAGTTCTCATTCCAAGCTGTTAGATCTTTCGCACAATTTTTTAGAAAGCTCACAAAATTTCTCTCATATTCCATTTTTAGGGATGGTGTAAGCCAAATTCCTAGATATTTTAGTTTGGTCCTGTCCCAGTTAAATGTTGAATTCGCCTGTGTTAATTTGAGTACACTGTCTGGAAGGGAGAGGTTCAGAGCCTCTGACTTTGTGTAATTAATTTTTAGATTGGATAAAAATCCGTAGTGTGCGAATTCTTGTAACAGGTTGGGGAGTGTTATAGTCGGTTTCGTTAAGAAGAACAATAAGTCATCTGCGTATGCAGCTACTTTGTACTCTCTATTTTTAATCTGGAAACCTTGTATTGCTGTGTTCTTTTTCACTGTTCTAATAAAGGGCTCTAGTGAGAGAATAAATAAAAGGGGCGATAGGGGGCAACCCTGTCTAGTCCCATTTTTAATATATACTTTTTCTGAGAGAATTCCGTTTATTTTTAATTCCGCTGTTGGGTTCTGATAGAGGGCCGAGATCCAATGCAACATGTTCGGACCTAAGCCCACCCCTCCACATACCGCCAGCATGAAGTCCCATGCCACACGATCAAAGGCCTTCTCCGCGTCTGTTGAGAGGAGAAAGCCTTCGATCTTCCGTTGTCTCACAGCCTGTGTTAGCAAGAGAGCTTTAGTAACATTGTCTCTGGCCTCTCTGTTTGGCATAAAGCCCACCTGCTCCAAGCCAATTAGTTTTGAGAGCAGCGGCCCCATCCTCAATGCAATGATCTTCGCGAACAGCTTGGCATCGAGGTTCAACAAAGAGATGGGACGGTAGCTAGCACATTCCTCTGGGTTTTTGCCCTCTTTCGGTATAACCGCAATATGGGCAGAAAGAAAACCAGGAGTGATACGTCTTGGCTTGGATAAGGCGTTCAATGCATCTTTTAAGGGTTCAGTCAGAATCTCTATGAAGGATTTGTAATATGTGGCGGAATATCCGTCAGGACCCGGGCTCTTGCCTGGTTTTAGTAATTTGATGGCCTGTTTGACTTCCTCTGTTGTGATTGGGGCCTCTAGGAGATCTGTATCCTCCTTGGGCAGAGATGGTAGTCCGCTATGTCTTATGTAGTCTTGTATGATTTGTGTCCTATCTCCTAGCATTTGTGGAGGTTTATGTTGTGGGGGCAGGTTATAAAGCTTCGTATAGAAAGCGTGGAAGTGATTAGCTATTGCCTCAGGTGTTACCTCGAGCTTTCCCTCTTTGGATCTGATACCAACTATCTGATTGATTGAATTTTGTTCTCTGAGGGCCCTCGCCAAGAACCTCCCAGCTTTGTCACCTGACTCATAATAGAGCCGCCTCTTAAAGAAAAGAATCCGTTTGGCTTTAGTGTGGAGAATCTGCTGTAGATCCTTCCTTGCCTCTAGGAGGCTCCTGGCTGAGGTCTCCGATAGAGATTGTTTATGTGATAGTTCTAGTGACTCAATTTGGGTGAGTAATTTTCTGATCTGGGCATCTCTTTCTTTTTTGCGCGTTGAACCCATCCCTATCAGAACTCCTCGTATGGTACATTTATGTGCTTCCCATACTAGTAGGGGGTCTATCTCAGGTGTGTTATTATGTTTGAAGAAATCGGTTATGTTGTTTGTAAGTACAGGTAGGAGTGTCGGATCTGATAATAAAGACGTGTTCAGTCTCCATGTCTGCTGTTGTCTACTTGAGTTCTGTAAGTCCAGTGTCAGTGAGATAGGTGCGTGGTCCGATATTGTTTGTGTACCTATTTTCGCGGCGGAGATTTTTGATAGATCTCTCTGAGGGACAAATATGCAATCCAGCCGGGCATATCTGTTGTGTGGTGTCGAGAAATGAGTGTAGTCTCTACCATCGGGATTGAGGAAGCGCCAGGAGTCCACCAACTGGAGTTTGTGTAGGAGTGATTTAATCTTTTTCAGAATTTTATAGGTAATGCAAGTCCTTCCATTGGACGTATCTAGAAGTGGGTTTAGAGGTACATTAAAATCCCCCCCAAGTATAATAAAACCATCGGCGAGCTCCTGTAGCTTCCCCACGATGAGTTGGCAAAAAGTTATGTGGGACTTATTTGGGAAGTATACATTGGCGAGAGTCAAAGGTAAGTCATTGTATGTACCCTTCAGGAACACGAATCTGCCCTCAGGGTCACACAGCTGTTCATTTAGTTTAAATGGTGTGTCTCTGCCTATTAGTATCGTGACCCCTTTTGATTTAGAATCGGCTGTGGTAGCATGGAAAGCTCTCGGGAACTGTGGGGATGTTAATTTGGGGATGTTGTTTGTTTTAAAATGGGTCTCTTGTAGGAATACAAATTGAGGTTTACCTTTTTTAAGTTCTCTGAGCAGAGTGGAACGTCGCTCGGGTATATTTAAGCCTTTGATGTTGTGGGAGATCACAAGGGGACGATTCCCCAGCGATGAGTATACCATAGTGTCGGCAAAGGAGGAGACGGCCGGATTTCGAATCTGTAAAGACAAGACTGTTAAATAAGGTTTGACACTTGATCTTCACTCAGATATAGAATATTTCTAATAGCCCGGGCGGGTGCCCCTCCCCCACTAAACAAACAGGAAAGTAGAGAAGGAGGAGGAAAAAGGGTGAGTAGTAAAAGAAGAGAAAAGCTTAGCAGGGAGTTATTACTATGGGGGTCAATCTCCAGAGGTGCCTAAACCACCCTAGGTGGAGATGTACCCCCAGGCGTAAAATATCACGTAAAATTTGTGGGGACTGTGGGAAGCGACTACGACTAAGCGTAGCTTAGGCTCCAAATAAATGGAGTGCTGTGTAAACTATGAATGTACAGTCTCAACGTGACACACACGGAGGCTCACATTAGTAAAAATATTGATATTATGAAGGTCACACCCGACCAGGATGTGTAACAAGTAAACTCGGGTCTAAACGTGGAAACCAGAACCTGAACTCTTACAGAATGTAACTTTAACAATTATGTCATCAGACTATCATCTAATTAGATAGCCCTAGCTGTCACCCAACACGACAACAAACAACTTTTACTCCTATTAACCCTCCCCCATCCAATCCCCTCGCTCCCGCACAGTTTTGTAAATCTTCGTGGTTTGCAGCCTGAATCCCAGTGCTTCAGGGCTAGGTGTTGGTGTAGCAGTGAGCCACGTCCAGGGCACATCTGTCGTCACATCTGGGGTCAAGGTCCCTCCTTCAATCAGCAAGAGATATGGACCTGAAGGCGTAGATCTTCCTCTGATCAAGCTTCAGAGCTCGCATCTTAAGGTTAATGGCTGTGCAGGGAGCTATGGGATGTTGTCATAAGTACCCCTCCGGGTGATGCTTGTGGAAGTGTTCATCCTTTTTTCCCTTCCTCCATCGTCCCTCTCCCTTGGGGGGAATGTTCCACAGGCGACAGCAATATGACAGAAACGTCAGTGTGGGAAGAGTTGTGCTTTAGACTGCAGGTTTGTTAAGGTCATGTCTATTGTGGTATAAAGGGAACTATTCACATTCCTGGGCTCTGGATGGGCCGGCCAGTCTCCTTGGGGTATCTGCGTGGGAGCTGTTTCCTTTATTCTGTTTGTGTTTTTTCGATAGCCTTTTGTCTGGAGAAGAAAGTGGGGAGGTGGGGGGGCTCCTGACCAAGGGTGGTTGTAAGATTTCCTCATACCATTCTGGTAAATCCATTGGTTCCAGGTCTAATGCTTCACAGAACTCTGGTAAATCTGCTGGCGAACGCAGGATAACTTGGTGGCCATTATAGGTAACTGTGAGCGCGAAGGGAAATCTCCAAGTATATCTCAAGTCTTTTGCTCTCAGTTTCTCCAGCAGGGGTCGCAGTGCACGTCTGTTCTTCAGAGTAATCTGAGAAAGATCCTGGAACAGCATAATCGTGGCGCCATTAAATATGATTTGCTCATTTTGTCTCGCTTTTCGCATAATCTCTTCTTTAGTAGCAAAGCTTTGTAAGCAACAGATTATGTCACTGGGCGGTGCAGTATCTGAGCCTCTGGGCCTGAGAGCTCTGTGAGCTCTTACAAAATCGATTTCCATGTCTTCCTGCCTCTCAAGCAGGCTGTTGAAGACTCTCCGGAGTGCTGTGGTGATCTGGTCTTGATCCACTGATTCCGGGATCCCCCTGACTCTAATATTACACCTCCTCCCCCGGTTATCGAGATCTTCAATGTGTCTATTCATGTTAATAAAGTGCTGCATGTGGTTTGACGAAACCAGCTCTAGCTTGTGGATTGCTTTATCTCTCTGTCTGCCTGCACTTTCGGCCGCCGCCATCTTTTCATTTATCACCTAATGCTTGTTTTCAGATCCGTTATGGCGGCAGAAAACGTAGCTATGTCTGCAGCAAATACCGACATGTCCGCAAATGTGAGCGGGTGGTCCGGTTTGGACTTACCCCTACTGATGTCTTCAGAAGCGGACAGTGAGTCCTCGCTCTCCCCATCCTCCTGTGGCGTTGGCGCCATCTTGCTTCTCGGGGTCCCGCTACGGGCCGCTGAATTATGTCGGAAGATTTCAGCGATGTTGGCACTGGCAGAAGCCGAGTTTCGGCGTGTCCGTGGTCCAGGCGTCCAGTGTAGCTTTCTGCCCGGCATTTGTGAGCTGTAGGTCGGGTGTAAGGGCTTAGAACCTCCGCGTGTGCCCCAGAGCCTCCTCAGTGAGCAGCCATTCCCGCCGCGCGCCAAGCCACGCCCCTTTCCACAGCATTTTAGCACCCCAGCTCCATTGTCATGTACTAGATAAGACAAGAACTGTGTGGACTGCAACAGAGGAAACCCAGACGTGTATAAGGGAAATATAAATGATTTATTAAAGATACGTGAATAAATATAAACACAACCACCTTCAATATCACTCAGTGCACAGCAACCAATACCAAACAGAGACCCACAAATAATAATAACAGAACAAATATATACAAGTAAGGGGAATACCGAGATCATAAACAGAGCCAGGCCAGGGTCGTCAATGGGAGATCAGTAGCTGGGAAGGGAAACAAACAGGACAATGAGAGGATGGATGGATCACAGGAGGGACCGGTCAGATACAAGGCTCAGGGTCCAGGGTTCAGGTAACAGACAGGAAACAGGATAAACAGGTTCCAGGAATCAGGTTTCAGGTTCAGGAATCAGGTTTTCAGAATCAGGGTAACAGGATGGAGGCTGCAGGTCAGTGCTCAAGGACAATACCAAGGCAAGGTGTGTGTGCACTTGCCGGGTATTTATACTACAGCTGCTAATTAAAGTCAGGTGATGCCTGTCTGCAGAGGGTAATACCTGCTCCATACTGCCAGAATCCCTCCGCTAGTGGATGCCAGTACTGCAGCCCAAAGATGACAAAATACCAGCAAGAAAAAGCTCTCCTGACTGCTCCAAACTGCCAGGAGACACCTGCTGGTGGACCTCAGTACTGCACGCCAAATGATCGATATTACCAGCGGAGGGGACCTTTCCTGACATCCATCCTCTGCTCTAACCTTCTGAACCTAGCACCCCCTTCATCCACAGCTCTCACCCCTCTGCACCTAGCACCCCCCATCCACAGCTCTCACCCCTTTACACCCAGCAGCCTCCTTCTTTCCTGTTCATAGCTTTCCCTCCTGTGTCCAACATTCACCATCCACAGCTCTCATCATTGGAGCTGCACATTTCAAAACCCTTCTTCAGCTCACCGCAGCTTGTCCTCCTCAGCAGTCAACATGTCTCTACTGGGCAGCTGCCCATGCACACTCTCCCTGCATCGCCTCCCTTGCACAGCAGCAGTGTTCAATGGACCATGGCAAGCAGTGTCGGTACCCAGGGCACAAGTTGATACAGATGCAGGACAGAGTGTCAGGGAGCTCTGCAGACACAAGTTGATACAGATGCAGGACAGAGTGTCAGGGATCTCTGCAGACAAATGATCCACAGCGCTTAGCCCCACACAGCCTCCAGAACATCCTGGGAAGGTGCCCCTGAAATCTGGGGGGTAGCTGAGGTAGCCCACCCCAGTACCCCCCTAAATCCGGCCTTGACTGTCTATATATTCATCAAGCACAGATACAAATACATAACAATGATAAATACATAACAATGTAACAAATATTGGATTATGCAAAAAATATTTTTTTAAATGCAAAGTTTTCTTTAATCAACAAATATGTAATACTAAAATAATGGTGGATGTAATCATCCAATAGTTTTAACCATACAGTATATTTCCACCTTTGCAGTCACGTTTTGGATATCGCTTACTTTTTTGTTACGTTTCCATTTGAAAAGCATAACTTTACAATTGTTGCTTGCCTTTAATTTGCTGAAAAATCCTTTACAAATTTTAGTTTTCCCTTCCTGTGTAATGTTAAGGAGGGGTCTGGGGAGGTATGTTTACCATAATTAACCTTGTCTGTAATGTACTGGCAGATCTTCATCAGTCGAGATTAGCTGAACATGCTTGGGTTTGGGTTAAGGAAAGTTTAATGTACAATACTGAAGTTTATGTGCCAAATCCAAACCTAATTACAATCAGTGGAAGACGAATGTTAAAAAATAGTAATGGCCATTTTCTACACTAATAGGCAGGAGATTATCAAACAAATAGTATGGGGGGCTGGACACTGCACCGGGGAACATATACCAAAGCAAAAAAAAAAAAAAAAAAATCAGTTTTATGTGAAACTGAGTGAAAGGGAAACATTAAAAATTGCCAAATTAAAAAAAACAAAACAAAACAAAACAAAAAAACATGTCTGGAGGTGTCATTTACCTGCCTGTACAGTGGTATATCTGTACAATGTATACAAACTACTATAACAAAGAAAAAATTCAGTATGAAGTGCAAATAAATAACAGTTACATTTATTTGCAAAACAAAGTCATCGAGGATGCCCTTCGTCTATAGCAGAACCTTCTATTAGAAGAGACATAGATGTTAATGGAGACACCCCTCAAATTTGTGGGGTCCCCCCTAAAAATGAATACCAGACCCTTATTGACCCTTGATAAGGGCCTGATATGAACTGTGAGGTTGACCCTCTGGAAAAATTGGTATAAGGTCCCCCTAAAATCCATACTAGATCCCTAGAGTCTAGTATGAATTTATAGAGGGAATCACACACAAAAATCAAGAATTCATACCAGATTCTTATGCAGCCAAACAAGTCAGGAAATTAGAAAATGAGCATGTGCCCCCTCCTAAACCATATCAGGTCACATGCCCTCAACAAAGGGTGGTGTCTTGCCAGGTAACTCCTTGTCCCCATGTCGATGAAGAAGGACCTCTGGTCCAGTGGTTTTGGGGGTCTGTGGGTGGGAGACTTAAAAATAAAGAGCACCCAGCCCACTATGTAAATGTGAAACTTTTTGACTTTATTAAAATATGTAAGAAAAAAGTCACTCAAAATAAATCCATTGTCATAGCACATCATTCAGCAATGCACATCCTCATCAATCATGATGAGCAGCACTCAGTGACTCACCAAAATAAAAAAATCCTGCTAACCAATGGATGTGTTTGATCCCGTCTCTACACTTCCCATGAATTACATCACGCTGACCCCACGGTTAAATGTTAACAAAAGGGTGGGGTATATCCAGTGATGTGATAGACCAAAAATGGGCTTGACCATCCTGAACCAAACCAGGTCACATGCCATGAACATAAGGGGGATACCCAATGGCAAACTACTGTACCTTGTCCCTATGTTGATGTGGGAAAGGGCCTCTTCCCCACAACCCTGGTCTGGTGGTTGTGTGGGTCTGTGAGGGAGGAAGTTATCAGAATGAGGAATCCTCCTATAAAAAAATTAAATAAAGGGATCCTCCCTTCTTGAGTTAGGTGTTCATGTGTCAGAAACCATTAATCAGACTGAGACAGAAGTGCAGTAAAATCACACTGTTTAATAATAATAATAATAATAATGGCAAAAGGTAAATAGACAAACATAGTCAAAACATAGCCAGAGTTCGGTAACCGGAACGTATAGTCAGACGAGCCAGGACGTCATGGAGCCAGGGATCAGCGTACTTCAGAACAGGCCAGAAAATCAGGAAACCAAAGAATCAGCGTAGTGGAACAGCAAGCAGGATCTGGAACCAGAAGGGACTTTAGCCAAGTAAGTCTTTAACAGGCACACAGGAGAGAGTCTCCTGACAAGTTAACCTAGGAGAAGGCAGAGAGGATCTGGACTGCACAGCTAAAGTAACCAGCAGGACTGACAAGCAGGATATCATCATCAGGTGAGTCACTGTGGAAAGATTAGAGCTGGCAATAACTGACAGCTGAGCAGCCTCCTCTGAGAAGGAAGGGCTAAGGCAAGCCCTTACAACATAGTACCACTTGTTATTCAAAAAAAGACACAGGAAGTTGTCATTTAGGGACAGTAGTGATACCATCACTAAATGAATGACAGATGATTGAATACCCTATAGAGCATAGGGTTCATAGCATGAACATGAACCCTATACCTATATCATCAGTTGTAAATAGGGATGAGCCGAACACCCCCCGGTTCGGTTTGCAGCAGAACATGCGAACAGGCAAAACATTTGTTCGAACACGCAAACACCGTTAAAGTCTATGGGACATGAACATGAAATATCAAAAGTGCTAATTTTAAAGGCTTATATGCATGGTATTGTCATTAAAAAATGTTTGGGGACCCGGGTCCTGCCCCAGGGGACATGTATCAATGCAAAAAAAAGTTTTAAAAACAGCCATTTTTTCAGGAGCAGTGATTTTAATAATGCTTAAAGTGAAACAATAAAAGTGAAATATTCCTTAAAATTTCCTACCTGGGGGGTGTCTATAGTATGCCTGTAAAGTGGCACATGTTTCCCGTGTTTAGAACAGTCCGAGAGCAAAATGACATTTCTAAAGAAAAAAAAAGTCATTTAAAAGTACTCGCGGCTATAATGAATTGTCGGTCCCGGCAATACACATAAAAGTCATTGAAAAAAAATGGCATGGGATTCCCCCACAGTCCATTACCAGGCCTTTTGGGTCTGGTATGGTTATTAAGGAGAACCCCGAGCCAAAATTTTTTTTAAAAATTGCGTGGGGGTCCCCCTTAAAAGCCGCAACCCCCACGCAATTTTTTTTAAATTTTTGGTTCGAGGTTTCCTTTAATATTCATACCAGACCCAAAGGGCCTGGTAATGGACTGTGGGGGAATCCCATGTGTTTTTTTCAATGACTTTTATAAGAATTGCCGGGACCGACAATTCATTATAGCCGTGAGTACTTTTAAATGACTTTTTTCCCTAGAAATGTCATTTTGCTCTCGGACTGTTCTAAACATAGGAAACATGCGCCACTTTACAGGCATACTATAGACACCCCCCAGGCATGAAATTTAGAGGAATATTTCACCAATTATTAAAATCACTGCTCCCGAAAAAATGGCAGTTTTTAAAACTTTTTTTGCATTGATACATGTCCCCTGGGGCAGGACTCAGGTCCCCAAACACTTTTTATGACAATACCATGCATAAAAGCCTTTAAAATTAACACTTTTGAAGGGTGTTCCGCGGCTTTCGAATTTGCCGTGAATACCCCAAATTGTTCACTATTTGGCGAACAGGCGAATACCCAATGTTCGAGTTGAACTTATGTTCGACACGAACATCGGGCTCGTCCCTAGTTGTAAACTAGATGTGCACACTGTTTGCCCTAACAAAGGGTTAAAGACATAAATATCTGGGTGGTACATTGTATGATAATGCACTTTTACATTTTTTTTTTCTTTAAGTGTCCCTATAGTATATTTTTCAGCAAGTTATTCTGAATTATTCAAGCTGTCTATGGACTTCTGTGTATAACCCTGCTCCAAAGAAACAACTAGAAAGGTAAGAAAAACATTCTTTTAATAATTTTTAGGTATGCTGTGTTAGTGAGAACACATAACAAACATATAGTTTGGTTGCAAAGGTGGAAATACACTTTAAGTTCTAGAGTCACAAATACTGTATATAATTCAAGTTAAGTAGTACGTTGAATTTGCTGATTCCTTTAAAATAAACATTTCTATTATTGTGATAAGATCATTGCTTTTAAAAATATAAGGTTTTAAAACTACAAAGCATGATGATGTAATAATAATAATAATGATAATAATAAGGTAATCATAGTCATTTTATTCCACGCTGCAACTTTTTTTTTAGGGATTGGCTTTCTGACAAATACTTACCAAAGGTGATGACATAGTTTTATCTAGTAAGCCACAAGCTTATCTTCAAATTCCAGAAAAGCCTACTTCAGTAATGGTGCAACAGTTTGAAGGTTGCAATCATCTGCCAAGGTCAATGTATTGAGGCACATTTCAAAGCTTCTGCTACACAAATAAGAGCACTTTATATAACCTGCTTCAATCAGGGCAAGCTACTGAATAATCACAAAATGCTTCACAAGTGATTTTTAGCTGGACTTCACTGATCCAAAGGTGTGATAGAATGCAGCCAACCATGATAATTCTACTTGGAACAAGTTATTACCACTACAGATTGAAAACATGACAGTTGTCTGAAAGATGTCTAAAATATTAAGAATTCCATAAAATCTTTTGAGTAAAAAGTATCCATCCCTTTTATGCTGCTAGATTGGTATTCAAATATTTATGTACTGAAAACAATGGTCTAAAATGATAAGTATTATTATTATACTTATTATTTCAATCATACATAATAGATATATGAAATATAGATATATACACACTCAAACTGTCAAACAGTATTTGACAGTTTTTAGAGGAATGTGTGAGTCTATAATCATGTTGCTGTCTTAAACTTCTAAATGACCATTTTTAAATAAATTTACTTACACATACTTCTACATAGATAATACACTATACTAATATGATGTATTTGTATGCATTGTTTTTAAAAGAGCCTGGTTATTTAAGGAAAGATTTCAGGATTAACTATATTTTTGATCCTTCCCAACGTGCAATATTGATGCCCAATAACTTGCAGCAGTGTACATTTTAGTAGCCTTGACATCATATATTCTGCCCTAGACTTGAAGCAATTTGGAGCTGCCAGGAGGAGTGATCTGTGAGACTCCCCACATCACATCCTAGGGATGTTAGGCATGCTTCACAAAACTAAATGTCTCATAATCTTTTGAGACTCTATATATAGTGGTGGTTTTGTGCTAGGCTGCTCAGATTGGAGTATGCATAGGCTGCCAATCAACTGCTGATTGTGCGTATGGATGGGGAAGGGTTGGAGGATCACCAGATCGGGTCCAACCATTGCAGGAGTTGATGGGATGAGAACATCACCACTGCCCTACAAGAACTACAGATGGGCTTTAAAAAGATTGGTCATCCATATCAAAAAGAGAGCACAGCGGCAACTGATCTTCAGAACTGGAAACTACAGCCAGTAAAACTTTTGGAGCAAGGGAGATCAGTCAAGGAAAGCTACTGTATCTAAAAAAAATATGGCAGATGCAGTTAAGGAAAGAGTTTTGCTTGCAAAGCAGAATCATTGGATCTGCCATAAATTCAAGTATAAATCATATGATGAAATTATATTGAAGTAACTAGATTTTTAGAGAATTTGTTATACCAGGTATTTATCCACTTGAGTATCAGCCTGTAATATCCCTTTATTACCAGGCTATTATCCAATTTTCAGTGCTGTGATAATTTAGCTGGCATTTTCTCTGTCAAGCAATGCTTTACCCTAATGAATGGTACTACATATAATTTCTTTAGACAGATAGTGCTTTCTTTTGGTGATATTTAATCAATGGTTTTTTTTTTTTTTTTTTACATTTTTGGTGTTTTTTTTTTCTTTTTAGAGGAAAAAAAAAAAAAAACGACTCTTTTTTTGGAAAGTACACATCCCAAGGTGATCTTATTTTTACAACAATTTTTGGGAAATGAAGAAACAGGCCAGCACTAAGGGGGTTAAATATGGAGTTTTAGAGTGGTGCACTAGATACATTAATGTACAGGTCATACACAGAGGAAGGATGAAGTGAAGGGGTTAATGTACTGGTCACATACAGAAACAGGATGGAGGTGAGGTGGTTAATATTCAGATGGGCAGATTAAGGGAAGTGAGGGCTAATTAACAGGTCGCTAGGAACAGCATTGGAGATAGTATGTGTAGAAAAGGAAGTAGGGGGGGCAGGAAAGGGTTAAAAATAAAAACCTTGTTTCATTGCAACAGAATGATTGGGTCAGTAGCTGCAGCTGCTGATCCATTCATTCTGTGCTTATTCATAATTGCTGATCTCGCTCCTTACCCTGTTGTAAGGAGAAGAGGAGGTATCAGCACTGTAAATAGTATCATGTAATCGCTGAGATGAGAGCTCGGAACACAGCACAGAACACAGCAATCACCCAGCGGACCGACTGCCTGACAGCTATTTTTTTCAGTGCCATTTATAAACGTACAATGGTAGCTAAGTGGTTAAAGAGAACCTGATTTATTACTTGTTTGAGAAGTGAGATGTGTGTGTAAAGTGATTCTGTATTCAGTTAAACATCCAATCAGGGGGAAAAGAAGCCCCAGCGGCCTACCTGCATTCATTTTACTGAACCTGTCTCCACATTTCACTATATTATGTGTTAGTATAATTTAGAAATATAATGTCACATTTTTGAGAATTGTGTTTTGTTTTCTTTTCCCAAAACTTGTTTTTAAATATACAAGTGTGCGATACTGAGGTACAAATCCATAAATCTAAAAGTATATAGGTGTATTACAGGAAACTTGTTGGGAGCATGAGCCCAGTCTCAAACTGTGTCTCCATTGCCAGGAAACGGCAATGATGCCCCCTTTGTTCCACCAGGCCGGCATCTTAATTGTTAGGTGACAGACACTGCATGAAGGACACCACCTCCTCCCTTCCTAATGACCGACAGCAGAGCTCCTACCATACAATGTCCCAGTTGCTGGGAAGTTGTGTGGTGCTGCCTGTTCTATTGCCTCTGGTCTGAATGGCTGCAGTGCTCTATATACAGTAAGCATCACAAGTCCAGGGCATCTCACTTGCTTCCTACACTTTCTTGCCTTGCGTACAGCAAGGAAAGACTAGCCTAGTTATTGAACGTATATGATGGCTGCGCTTAGGACAGTAATTAGGTGTGCAGCCCCCCTGAAAGGAGCTTCCCTAGGGATTCTCCACCTAAATTGCAAGTATGTCTATAATGGGGTGTGGCGCTACCTAATGAGTTATATGGGATGGGCAGCTGTATGGGGGGGTGGATTAGCTACTGTCTAAATTAGTGAGCGTGTCCCTCATATGCCCAAATTGTGTGATAGTTACAAAATAAATATTACCCAGTGAGAGTTATAGAAATCATCATTCAGTTACTCCAAAGTGTAAGCTTCTCTGTGTAATAAAGTAAATTGTGATAGATACCGTGCAGATTAGCATATAGTTCCTTCTAAAACTAAATAAGAGTGAAAACTATAAATAGTGATGTGCCATCAAAGATATCATACATATAACATAGTAGGGTTACACTGTACAATGCCATATACTGCAACCCCTACAAATCAATTCAAGCATGTAATCAAAACATCAAACATAATCGTGTAGTGTTCATAGTCCATAAATTATATAAGATTTCTACAAAAAACGTGTTCAATTTCTTCAAACAAAACCGTGACTGGAGTGCTCTCAATGTTCTTGGTGACTTTTGTGCTCCCCCTCAAGGGTTCCCACTCACCAAATCCAATTACCCCAAAGGGGCAATGTGCGTATGGGTAAAACCTCCACGATCTCCTCACCACCGTGCTTGTTAGGGCACCCAGGGTAATCTCTGGCTCCCATATGGATGGTTAAATCGTATTCATAATATATACAGTAAGCATCACAAGTCCAGGGCATCTCACTTGCTTCCTACACTTTCTTGCCTTGCGTATAGCAAGGAAAGACTAGCCTAGTTCTTGAATTCTCCTGTTACGGACCCCCTGCCTGCTTTTGATCTCAGTCTGTTTCTGGATTACACTTCTCTGCTGCCTGCCCTGATCTTGGATTGTCTTTGGATAATGTTAACTGTCTACTGCCTGCCTGACCCCCGCTATCTTCTAGTCTTTTGTTTAAATACCCTCCTTCGATGCTTTGATTCTTGCCAGTTACTCCTAAAAATAACAGATTTTGGGATCCATTCACAAAGCAGTATTTTCCTTTTTAAAATAGTTCATAGCGTTTCCAAATTTTTTGCAATTCATAAAAAAAGCTACTAAAATATTTTAGTACTTCATTAAAATATATAGTGTTTATCTCATGAAACCATGCAGTATTTTATCTCATGCTACAATAGAGAAGAATTAGAATTAGAAGAATTGCCAATAAAGAGGTAAAATGGTTTAAACCATAGAAATATGCCAACTCACTAAGTAAGTGCAGTCCCTGCAGCATATGTAATAAAAATGAAAAAGGTGACTAGAATACCAGTCAAAGGGGAGCTGCTTTCACAGGACACATGTGGTGTATCAAAAACAACTAAGTTCAATTATGTAAACACAAAATATCTTTAAAATGTCAATTATTGAATGAAAATAGTATAAAAAATGACAACCATATATACAGTAAATACCCTTCTTCCACCAATACAAAAATACAATGTTGCCTTTTTTATTGGTGGAAGAAGGGCATTTATATATGTGTGTAATTTTTGATGCTATCTTCCCCTGGTAGCCTCTGGAGGAACCCTCGTAGGAAAACCCTGCTTTAAAATAATATTTGCTGTGATATTTGGTGAAGTCATTGCTATGTCTTTGGACAGGTCTGTTTTTTCTTGTTAGAGAATAGCCATTGTCATTCTCTGATGTTCGTGAAAGTGTCGCCCTGATATCCATCTGTCAAACCTTCAAATTGATGATTGTCTTGTGAATATTTGAGAAAAAGATATCTCTAAAAATAAGTGTGAATATGTAAAGTATCCCCACTACATATGATATATGTTCTAACAAGGTATTAGACCATTGTGATAAGCATGTACATTGTATTATGTTTGGAGTGATTGGGAGGTTTACAGCAAATGATGGATATGCTTGTATTTACACTCCAAAAATCTGGCAAAATGACTGTAGAAAACAGATATATTTCAATACATGTAATGGGGTAGATTTACTAAAGGCACACAGACTGAGCACTTTGCACGTGCAGTTACTCCAGAGCTTAGTAAATGAGGGGGTTCTCTGCTGACTTCCATCATCCAATCATGTACAAGCAAAAGTTAATTATTTTTATTTTCCTTATATGTGTTTGGGTATTCTTTGTAATGTGAAGCCTTACTTCATTTACTAAGCTCTGAAGCAACTTGCAAATTACACAGTCTATTTACCTTAAAGTGGATGTAAACCCAGTGAAGTAAACAGCCTCAGATAATACACAGAGATGAAGCAAATCTCCCTACAAGTTTTACATGTATATCTGCTGTCTTCAGCTTTATATACTGTTTAGAAAGTGCACGTCCTGTTAGAATATTCTCTTCCAGCAGGGGGAGGGGAGTCTTCCCATACGCTGTGAGACAGCTGATTGGAGGCTGGTTTTATCACAGTTGACAGAGAACTTGTCAGAAGTTATCATGCTGATAACGGAAGAATGGAGCAGGAGAAAGCCACCGGACATAGGGCTTTGAAGAAGAGAGATAAGAAAACAATGCAGATATATGTGCCCAGCTCAGATTTCATGAATCAGGTTTATATCCACTTTTAGGTAGAACTATAGGCACAACTTTTCATTTTGGATGGAGTAAGGGAGGGTTAAAAACCCCTGTCATTTACATTTGGCCATCTATGTGCCATTGGAAGATTTCCCAGCTTTTACTTTTAATGATAACGGTAAACAGGACAAATATGGAGAGGGGGGGGATCTCCTTAATAAGGGGCAAAGACAACAATAAAAACTTGACAGGTGTTCTAATCCACCTAAAAAATGAATAAAAACCAAGCGCTGATGTGGACAGATATGTGTGATATAAATAAATTGTGCTTAAAAATATATATATACCAATATAGTTAGTGCTATGAAAAAATCAGTAAATTAAAGCTGCTATCAATATAGGGTGATCAGATAACCAAACAAATAGTACTAAGTATAAAATTGATGCGCTTTAAATAAATAGTGCACAATATGCTGCTGCGACTAAGCTTAAATCCAGGAATAAAAAATGCATACATGTGAATAAAATAAATTAATAATTATGGTGCTAATACATGTGTTAAAATTGCCAAAATAAATCTTCAAATTGGTGATGTGACGGTGAGTATAAATAAAATAATAATGACACTCTGAGTACAATGTCCAGGCAGAGATAAATAGTGGGAGAAAGTAAAAAAAAAAAAAAAAAAAATTTTTAAACAGTTCCTTCCCTTAATCCAGATTGATTGACTCACTGGGTTAAATAGTTTGTACCAGGATATTTAGTTTTTCTTGCATCCCACTTCAGCAATTACACTGCTGGTGATTCGGCTCTCAGGATAAAGGTTTTATGCAAAGCAAACAAAAAAAATAGATCATTGTGCAGTGAACTTACTAGATAGTACATAAGCAAAACAGGGACAAGAGATACACTCACACACTCCCGGTCTATTAGAAGCAAAATAAGCAGATTGCAGTCAGCCTCTGTGGACGAGGTTTCCCATAGAGAAACAGCTGCTGTTAACCTTCAGGTGTATTGCAGCACTGAACGTCCTAAGCTCCTCCCACGCGTTACATCACTGACACGTGACTTTTTCAAGGATAAACCCAGGAAGCCACGGCCTCTGTATTTAAGTCCTATGGCATTGTGGTTACCATGGAGACAGCGCTGTGTTCATTGGATCATCATACTGCTTTCTGCTACTAATGACATGTAAATATTTTGGCTTAAGCCTTATTTAATTGTTTTACAAATTATTAAAAGGGGAACATATATTTATAAATACAGGTTTGCAAACAAATATAGAACACTTCCAGATAAAAAATAAGAACATAAAAATGGACCTAATTAGTGTGGTCACGAAACTCCCTCCAGTGGTAAATAGTGTTACTACACATTCAATGTTAACACCTCAGATCGCATGTCATTACATACTGCGATAGATAGCAAAATCACTAATATGTATGTGTACTTCCGCAAGTAAAATACCAATTGATCCATATTGTGTAGTTACTAGCAACATATTGGATAGGCCCGTATTACACTCACATCCACTAGTGAAAATTATATAAAAAATATAAAAAAATTAAAATAAAAGATTAAGGTTACATTGTTGCACCACTAGTTCGCCATTGCAACAATGTTTCAAAAAAATTTATATTGAAAAATTAAATTAGAATACTAAATAAATTGATATACATAATGAACTAGATGCACAACCCAAATATTTGATACTATACACTCATTTACAGTAAAATCAAATATATGATCCCTATGATGTTAAAAAATATATAATAAAAATTAATTTTATTTAAAATAAATACTAAAATATAGACTATCGTTATTATGATATTAAGTGTAAAGAGACAATAAATTTACGTACCAATTAATACCAAC
Source organism: Aquarana catesbeiana (assembly GCF_042186555.1). Taxonomy (NCBI): domain Eukaryota; kingdom Metazoa; phylum Chordata; class Amphibia; order Anura; family Ranidae; genus Aquarana; species Aquarana catesbeiana. The sequence continues at coordinate 177,453,075 of NC_133324.1, read as the reverse complement.
GAAATAAAATATAAATTAAAATTTAAAAATTTAAAATTTAATATATATGTAATAAATGTTTAAAATTAATAAGGCATGTCTTGAGAGTATCACAGCGTATTAAAAATCTGATATGAAGCAATTAAGATCAAATTCTATGTTTAGGCCATTTGGCGCAAGAGTCCCCATCTGGAATATCCATTTAGACTCGCTTTTACTGAGTTCCCTTATCTTATTTGAGCCTCTCCAATGTGGCTTGTATTTCTGAATCGCCCAAAATTTCAACTGTTTGGGGTCACTATTGTGGTGCATAGCAAAATGTCTGGAGACATTATGCTTAGGGAAAGATTTTTTGATGTTCTGGATATGTTCCCTTATGCGTTTCCACATAGGCCTCTTGGTTCTACCAATATATTGTAGTGAGCATGAGCATTGCAAAACATATACTACTCCTTCCGTCCTGCACGATATCAAGTCCTTAATAGTATGTTCATTGCCAGTACTTGTTGCTGTGAATTTGTTACACTTTTGCCCATTTTGTTGGGTATTGATGCAAGCGTAACATCTTTTACAGGGGAAGAACCCTTTCCCCTGGAAAAAGGATAATTCCGTCAATCTTTTGGGGGGTTCCGGGACGTTTTTAGCAATTAGATCCCTTAATGTGGGGACTCGCCTATAAATGAAGCGAGGCTTATCCGGTAGGATGTTGCAGAGAGTTTTATCTGATTTTAAAAGAGGCCAATGTTTTCTGATGATTCTTTCCATTTTCTTATGTTGAATGCTGTAGTTCATTATCAGTGGTATATCATTATTATCTTTATTATCTTTGATTTTATCCTGGATCAGAACCTCCCTTGGGGTTTGATTAATCTCCTTGATTTTTTCTGCTATGAATTCCTTGCTATATCCTTTGTCTTCAAACTTTTGTCCCATCAATTGTGCCTGTTTCAGATATTCATTATTATCTGAGCAATTTCTTCTTAGCCGTATGAATTGCCCCTTGGGAATATTGATAAGCCATGGTTCATGGTGACAACTGTTCACTGGTATGTAGCTATTTCTTTCCACTGTTTTAAAATAGGTTCTAGTACTAATGGAATTGTTTACTAGCTGTATTTCTAAATCTAAGAAGTGTACTATTTTTCACTTATTTCGTATTCAAGCTTGATGTTCTTTTGGTTGATATTTAATTGGTTAAAAAACTGTATTAAGCTAGCTTCGTCACCTTTCCATATTACTATACAATCATCAATGAACCTTTTGTAAAGCACAATATTGTCTGGGGTATTTGAGAAGATTGCCTCATCCTCCCACTTGGCCATAAAAACATTGGCCACACTTGGAGCATACTTAGCTCCCATTCCAATCCCAGTTAATTGTCTGTAGTAGTTGTCCTTATACCAAAAGTAATTGTGCTGTATTCCAAACGCCAGGCTTCTTAAAACAAATCTTTTTTGTTTGGATATGAGATGGCTGAATTTGTCCATAGCCCATTTGGATGCTTCTATTGCATCACTATGATCGATAACTGTATATAGCGAAGCTACATCCGCAGTTGCAATGATATATTTTTGATCTCGTTTTAAGTCAAGGGAATCCAGTATTTGTATCAAGTGTTTCGTATCTCTCAGAAATGCTCTAGTTTGAGATACTAACGGCTGTAAAAATTTATCAACATATTCACCTATCCTGGCATTGATAGATTGAATACCATTTATGATAGGTCTGCCCGGCGGTTGTTCTAAATTCTTGTGTATTTTCGGCACGGTGTAGATGATGGGTACTCTACACGTGTCAGGCAATAAATATTTGGACTCTTTTTTGTTTAAAATATTATTACTTACTCCTTTCCGGATTACATCTGATAATTCCCGTTTGTACTCTCTTGTTGGGTTGCCATTGAGTTTAATATAAGTATTAGTATCGCTTAGTTGTCCTAGTAACTCATTATTGTAATATTCTTTAGATAGTACCACAATTGCTCCACCTTTGTCCGCAGGTCTCACTACAATTTCTTTATTTTGTTCTAACCGTTTAATACCTATTTGTATATTGTTGGGTTCAGATATTTTCTTGTATTTTAATTGTTCAAGATCTTGTATTACCATTCTATTGAAGACTTGAATATGCTCATTGTTCAGTACCGGTGGATTAAACAATGATCTGTTTCTGAGGCTACTGTGAATAATGCCTCTTGATGCTTCTGTTTCCGAATTCTGTATACTGGGAGGCTTAGATAGCATGTATTTTTTAATGTTCAGTTTCCTGGTATACTTTTGTATGTCAATATACGTTTGGAATTTATCAAGATTTCTTGTAGGGGCATATTTTAAGCCTTTGTCTAATGTCGCAAGTTCAGCTCTCGTTAGTTCTGTTCCGCTGAGATTATATATGCCTTCTCCTAATACTCTCTTTTTCTTTTGGACTTTCCGTCCTGCTCTGCATCCCCTTTTCTGTTTGGGCTTTTTTCCCTGTTGTGGTGTTCTTGTTTGTGGGGGTCTTCGTTCCGGCGATATTCTAAAAAAGACCTTGATTGCTCCTCATCATTATATTCCCTTAATGGTTCATACCTGTTGTTAGTTTGAATGGGACTTCTTGTCGGTTCATGCCTAGATTGTTCAATTCCTCCTCCTTCATTCCTGTTCCGGTTGGATTGATATTCCCGATATTCTTCTCCATTCGTATATTGTTGGTATTCTCTTTGTTCATTTCTCTCAGGGTTTTGGTGATAATCTCTTGATTCATTTCTGTGTGCATATTGGTAGTACTCCCTTGGTTCAGTCCTATAGTTATTAGTTTGGTAAGCTCTTGGTTGTTGATAATAGCGTGCTTGGTCCACATAGCCATTATTCCTTCTATTGTCTTCCCGATAATATTGTGGAGCATTCATGCGATTATTCGGTGATTGATAAGGTTTTAAGTAATTACGTGGTGACTGATATGGTTTGTTGTTTCTTTTATTGCCATTATTTTTCCAATAAGGTCTTCTGGGGGACTTATTTTTTGTTCTATTTTTCCACCAAGGTTTAGGAGTTCTGGGGCCATCATCATCCCTATATGTTCTACTTTGTTCTATTTCAGGCTGTCTTTCATATTTCAGACCATCAGGTGTTCGCGGTCTTCTTTCTGGTGTTCTGTAGTTAGATGTAGATGTAGATGTAGTTAGAGTGATTATTCTTACCTCCCTCTCAGGGGATGAAGCAATGGATTCAGTTTTACCTTGTTTAAGGTTAACCTGCCAATTAAAAACCTGTTCCAAATGATAATCATTGGTATCTCTGAGGTACTTTCTTTTCTTCCTTTGCTTAATTTCTATATCTTTCTGTTCTAAAACTTTATTTAGTTGCTTAGTTAAAGTTGTAAATGGAGCTGTATCTTTAAATGGTTCCAATGTGCTTTTGCACTCTGTGATATGTTGGTTAATTATCTGTAATTTTCTCTGTTTCCTTTTTAGGGCAAAGTGTACTAGATCCATTCCTTTGTCATTAAAAAATTTGTACCATTCATTTACTCCTTCTTGATCCACTAGACCATCACAGATGGGAACCTCCCATCTTAATCTCCTGGGCACCATTTTGTCTTTAATGTACTGTTCATGGGTAGCAATATCCCACCATAGGCTCACCTTTTTCTCCATCAGGTGGCCACATTTTCTGAAGTTCGTATCTAAATCTCCTTTTTCAGTGCTAGGTGCAGTTGAGAAAACATTATCTAAATTTACTGTGCGTTTTTCTACGAAATCAAAAATATCCATATCTGCGACTGTAGGTGTGTTTTACTTTCTCCCACTATTTATCTCTGCCTGGACATTGTACTCAGAGTGTCATTATTATTTTATTTATACTCACCGTCACATCACCAATTTGAAGATTTATTTTGGCAATTTTAACACATGTATTAGCACCATAATTATTAATTTATTTTATTCACATGTATGCATTTTTTATTCCTGGATTTAAGCTTAGTCGCAGCAGCATATTGTGCACTATTTATTTAAAGCGCATCAATGTTATACTTAGTACTATTTGTTTGGTTATCTGATCACCCTATATTGATAGCAGCTTTAATTTACTGATTTTTTCATAGCACTAACTATATTGGTATATATATATTTTTAAGCACAATTTATTTATATCACACATATCTGTCCACATCAGCGCTTGGTTTTTATTCATTTTTTAGCACTTATTACTTCAGAACACACCTACAGTCGCAGATATGGATATTTTTGATTTTGATTTTGATTTTGCCCCTACAAGAAATCTTGATAAATTCCAAACGTATATTGACATACAAAAGTACACCAGGAAACTGAACATTAAAAAATACATGCTATCTAAGCCTCCCAGTATACAGAATTCGGAAACAGAAGCATCAAGAGGCATTATTCACAGTAGCCTCAGAAACAGATCATTGTTTAATCCACCGGTACTGAACAATGAGCATATTCAAGTCTTCAATAGAATGGTAATACAAGATCTTGAACAATTAAAATACAAGAAAATATCTGAACCCAACAATATACAAATAGGTATTAAACGGTTAGAACAAAATAAAGAAATTGTAATGAGACCTGCGGACAAAGGTGGAGCAATTGTGGTACTATCTAAAGAATATTACAATAATGAGTTACTAGGACAACTAAGCGATACTAATACTTATATTAAACTCAATGGCAACCCAACAAGAGAGTACAAACGGGAATTATCAGATGTAATCCGGAAAGGAGTAAGTAAAAATATTTTAAACAAAAAAGAGTCCAAATATTTATTGCCTGACACGTGTAGAGTACCCATCATCTACACCGTGCCGAAAATACACAAGAATTTAGAACAACCGCCGGGCAGACCTATCATAAATGGTATTCAATCTATCAATGCCAGGATAGGTGAATATGTCGATAAATTTTTACAGCCGTTAGTATCTCAAACTAGAGCATTTCTGAGAGATACGAAACACTTGATACAAATACTGGATTCCCTTGACTTAAAACGAGATCAAAAATATATCATTGCAACTGCGGATGTAGCTTCGCTATATACAGTTATCGATCATAGTGATGCAATAGAAGCATCCAAATGGGCTATGGACAAATTCAGCCATCTCATATCCAAACAAAAAAGATTTGTTTTAAGAAGCCTGGCGTTTGGAATACAGCACAATTACTTTTGGTATAAGGACAACTACTACAGACAATTAACTGGGATTGGAATGGGAGCTAAGTATGCTCCAAGTGTGGCCAATGTTTTTATGGCCAAGTGGGAGGATGAGGCAATCTTCTCAAATACCCCAGACAATATTGTGCTTTACAAAAGGTTCATTGATGATTGTATAGTAATATGGAAAGGTGACGAAGCTAGCTTAATACAGTTTTTTAACCAATTAAATATCAACCAAAAGAACATCAAGCTTGAATACGAAATAAGTGAAAAAATAGTACACTTCTTAGATTTAGAAATACAGCTAGTAAACAATTACATTAGTACTAGAACCTATTTTAAAACAGTGGAAAGAAATAGCTACATACCAGTGAACAGTTGTTACCATGAACCATGGCTTATCAATATTCCCAAGGGGCAATTCATACGGCTAAGAAGAAATTGCTCAGATAATAATGAATATCTGAAACAGGCACAATTGATGGGACAAAAGTTTGAAGACAAAGGATATAGCAAGGAATTCATAGCAGAAAAAATCAAGGAGATTAATCAAACCCCAAGGGAGGTTCTGATCCAGGATAAAATCAAAGATAATAAAGATAATAATGATATACCACTGATAATGAACTACAGCATTCAACATAAGAAAATGGAAAGAATCATCAGAAAACATTGGCCTCTTTTAAAATCAGATAAAACTCTCTGCAACATCCTACCGGATAAGCCTCGCTTCATTTATAGGCGAGTCCCCACATTAAGGGATCTAATTGCTAAAAACGTCCCGGAACCCCCCAAAAGATTGACGGAATTATCCTTTTTCCAGGGGAAAGGGTTCTTCCCCTGTAAAAGATGTTACGCTTGCATCAATACCCAACAAAATGGGCAAAAGTGTAACAAATTCACAGCAACAAGTACTGGCAATGAACATACTATTAAGGACTTGATATCGTGCAGGACGGAAGGAGTAGTATATGTTTTGCAATGCTCATGCTCACTACAATATATTGGTAGAACCAAGAGGCCTATGTGGAAACGCATAAGGGAACATATCCAGAACATCAAAAAATCTTTCCCTAAGCATAATGTCTCCAGACATTTTGCTATGCACCACAATAGTGACCCCAAACAGTTGAAATTTTGGGCGATTCAGAAATACAAGCCACATTGGAGAGGCTCAAATAAGATAAGGGAACTCAGTAAAAGCGAGTCTAAATGGATATTCCAGATGGGGACTCTTGCGCCAAATGGCCTAAACATAGAATTTGATCTTAATTGCTTCATATCAGATTTTTAATACGCTGTGATACTCTCAAGACATGCCTTATTAATTTTAAACATTTATTACATATATATTAAATTTTAAATTTTTAAATTTTAATTTATATTTTATTTCGTTGGTATTAATTGGTACGTAAATTTATTGTCTCTTTACACTTAATATCATAATAACGATAGTCTATATTTTAGTATTTATTTTAAATAAAATTAATTTTTATTATATATTTTTTAACATCATAGGGATCATATATTTGATTTTACTGTAAATGAGTGTATAGTATCAAATATTTGGGTTGTGCATCTAGTTCATTATGTATATCAATTTATTTAGTATTCTAATTTAATTTTTCAATATAAATTTTTTTGAAACATTGTTGCAATGGCGAACTAGTGGTGCAACAATGTAACCTTAATCTTTTATTTTAATTTTTTTATATTTTTTATATAATTTTCACTAGTGGATGTGAGTGTAATACGGGCCTATCCAATATGTTGCTAGTAACTACACAATATGGATCAATTGGTATTTTACTTGCGGAAGTACACATACATATTAGTGATTTTGCTATCTATCGCAGTATGTAATGACATGCGATCTGAGGTGTTAACATTGAATGTGTAGTAACACTATTTACCACTGGAGGGAGTTTCGTGACCACACTAATTAGGTCCATTTTTATGTTCTTATTTTTTATCTGGAAGTGTTCTATATTTGTTTGCAAACCTGTATTTATAAATATATGTTCCCCTTTTAATAATTTGTAAAACAATTAAATAAGGCTTAAGCCAAAATATTTACATGTCATTAGTAGCAGAAAGCAGTATGATGATCCAATGAACACAGCGCTGTCTCCATGGTAACCACAATGCCATAGGACTTAAATACAGAGGCCGTGGCTTCCTGGGTTTATCCTTGAAAAAGTCACGTGTCAGTGATGTAACGCGTGGGAGGAGCTTAGGACGTTCAGTGCTGCAATACACCTGAAGGTTAACAGCAGCTGTTTCTCTATGGGAAACCTCGTCCACAGCGGCTGACTGCAATCTGCTTATTTTGCTTCTAATAGACCGGGAGTGTGTGAGTGTATCTCTTGTCCCTGTTTTGCTTATGTACTATCTAGTAAGTTCACTGCACAATGATCTATTTTTTTTGTTTGCTTTGCATAAAACCTTTATCCTGAGAGCCGAATCACCAGCAGTGTAATTGCTGAAGTGGGATGCAAGAAAAACTAAATATCCTGGTACAAACTATCTAACCCAGTGAGTCAATCAATCTGGATTAAGGGAAGGAACTGTTTAAAATTTTTTTTTTTTTTTTTTTTTTTTTTACTTTCTCCCACTATTTATCTCTGCCTGGACATTGTACTCAGAGTGTCATTATTATTTTATTTATACTCACCGTCACATCACCAATTTGAAGATTTATTTTGGCAATTTTAACACATGTATTAGCACCATAATTATTAATTTATTTTATTCACATGTATGCATTTTTTATTCCTGGATTTAAGCTTAGTCGCAGCAGCATATTGTGCACTATTTATTTAAAGCGCATCAATTTTATACTTTATTCTAATCCACCTCCACCTCTATCCAAAATTTTAAAAAAATGTTTTTCCTTTAGTTACACTTTAAGTAAATCAACCCTAAGGATTCCCTTATTTCCATATTTAAGTTTCTATGCATTATTGCTGAGAGAACTGATCCAAAAAGGCAGAGACTACTCAAAATTGGCTATTATATTTTTACATTCCTTAAATACCGCATGCTTAGACCACTACTTTACCGGCTGCATTTAATTATTTATTTCCTCCTGTGAATTGACTTTAATTCCTTTTCATGCAGTATTTACTGACAGTTTTGAATAGTTTGCGGTAAATACTGAAAAACAGTATAGTGAATTGACAGTTGTACAATCGCATGCAATATTTAACGAAAATGTGTCCAGACACCTACATACCGCATGCGACCTGGTTCTGTGAATGGAGCCCACTGTTTTCTGTTGCCTATGCTCAATCCCTTGTGCCACTGGAGCAGAAATTATAGGATTATGTATCAAGACCTGGGGGGAAACAAATACAAATAGGCATGTTTGCCTTTAAGGAGAACTTTATGAGATAACATAAAAATGAATGAACAGGCAGGAATTTTAATGCGGTAGAGACATACTTTGTCATTTCTGCATTAAAGTTACTTACCTGCCTGTCCTCCCCTATATAGTGAACTGTGCAGACAGCTGGATATCCAATTCTTTGCATATGCTTTTATTATCACGCTGTTTTTCATATGGCAAATATAATAAAATACTACGCTATGATCTATTCCTGTTGTGCCATGTGGTTAGCACTTTCCTTCCCATATAGTAACTTAGGTCGCTGCTGCCTCCTAGAGGAGAGGAGTGAGAATGACCAAGGGTGTTTAAAGGGGACTGGAGCTGGAGTGTGGAAAGGGAGAGCCTGACCATATTATTACATTGAACGTTGTATGCTGCTGATTCTTACAGCTGTCTTGTGAGTGCATATTGGTGGGACTTTTTTATTATATAGTCACATTAGTATACTGTATATGTTCTGTACATATTTGGTGATTATATATTCCGGTTGGCTTCCTGCTTAATAATGCTATTTCATTGTGTTCATTCTTTTTAGCCACTTCAAAACCGGGCCAATTCCTACATTTCTCACATACATGTTAATATCTGCATTTTTTTTTTTTTTTGCTAAAAAATTACTTAGAAGGCCCAAACATTATATATTTTTTGAAAGCAGGGACTCTGGAGCATTTTTTATGCTGCACGATATTTGCACAGCCATTTTAAAATGCAATTGGGAGGAAAAAATACTCTTTAATTAATTTTAGTGCACACAAACTCAATATAATACCCTCACAGATGATGTTATGCCGAGTAAACAGATACCTAACATGTAACACTTTAAAATTGCTCATGCCCGTGGAATAGTAACAAATTGTGGTACCTAAAAGTCTCATAGGCAATACTTTAAAAACCTTTACAGGTTACCAGTTTAGAGTTAAACAAGAGGTCTGGTGCTAGAATTATAGCTCTCACTCTGACATAGTGATACCTCACATGTGTGGGCCCTACCTATGTTTTCACATTTGTATGTGAGCATGGGGTGGGGCGGGGGACACTTTAATTTTTTTAAATTATTTTATTATTTATTTTATTTATTATTTTTACACTGTCAATATTTTTTTCTATCAACTTTATTGTTATCACAAGGTATGAACAACATCCCTTTTAATAGCATGGGCAGTGACTCTTTGCTGAGAAATCTGGAGTATGCCCTCAAAAGCATCAGATCAAACTGAAACAAGGCAGTAAGAGCTTGAAAACATCAAACAAGATGTAACTTCTGGTTTCTTGCATCATGTGGGGGGGAGTTGGGTATGGATGTACCTGCCTCTCCTCTGTGTTCTCTGGGACACCCAGTAGCAGCAGTCACAGGGTTCCCTAATCAATTGAGCGAGCTTGTTAAAGGCAGTGAGTGTAGGTAGGAGGGGGGCCCCTTCTGTGCCCTATAGAACTGGTCGGGCAGCTGTAGAGCTGCTCAGATTCTACATTAAAGCCCATTGCTGGCTGAAAATGTTGTTACTGGGATCATGGCTGCAGCTGTAGACATGATCCCAGTACAACCACTTCAACCTGAAGATGTACAGGTATGTCCTAAGAACTGCTTTGACTGAATTAAAACTATTAACCCTTTATGCAGGGCATCTTGATATCTCAGAAGCTAAAATGTACAGCATCAGACACTGCTAATGGTAAAGAACATATCATTCCAAAATGTTCCCTGTTTTGAAAAGGGAATATGTTTAACAGTTGTGGTGAACTTGAAAATTTTAGAGATGTGTGTGTGGCTACAGCACTTCCAGAGGACTGCAAAATAGTAGCTTGTTTGCATGCATTGTATCAAGTTAGGCAGTCCATTCCTAGGCTGTAAAGCCGGCCATACATGGATGGAAATTCAGCTGGTTCAGCAGGGACGGGACAAATTTCCATCCATGTATGGACAGGGAGGTTGTACAGAAGTCTATCTATTGATCGACTTCTGTACAACCGCTCTGTCGGATTTTCCCCCCTTGATCAGCGCCACCAGCTATAGCTGGCAATGCCGATCAGTGTATTCTAATGTCAGGGAAATCTCCCCGCTGTCAGAATGCAATGGATCAGTGTGGAAGATTCCTCCGTCCACATGGAGTGCATGGATGGGGGAATCAAGTCATTTTTTTTAATTAACCCTCTGGTTCAATAAAAAAAAAGACTTATCTATGGACTGCCTAATTCTACTAATCAACTGAAAATTTCAATCCTGCTGTATATTTTACCACATTATACACTGAAGAGAAAGGGCGAGTAAAATAAGCCCCATTGTTGGTGTCAGTGGTAGTAATAGTAACTGTCAGCATTGGTTTTAGGGGATGCAATAGACACCCCCCTACATTGGGGTTGGTACTCTTCCCTTGTAAAGGTTGTCAGTTATTTAACTCCCCCCACATTGGTGATCAGTGGTAGTGTTAATTAACCACTTTCTTGCCCAGAATATGGTCAAGCAGGAGGCAGGACTAGTGGAAAATCTGCTTCTGCTGCTTCTACTTTTGAGCCTCTGGTGCCAACATGTGGAAGACACAGCCCAGCACATGGCAGGTCACATATAAAGAACCAATGGGCCACATGAATACATGTCGGACACCACTGGTTTAGAACATCAGACTTTCCCTCAGGAGGGGAAACCTTGCGAGGGGAATTGTCCTGAATTGGAACACAGACAGGCATAAAAAATGGATTTTTAAAACAGCTTACCTGTAAAATCCTTTTCTTGGAGTACATCACGGGACTGGACACAGAGCACCATAGTAATGGCTATCTGGGTTATACACTACCTTTAGGTGATTGGACACTGGCAACCAATAGTAAGATGGTTCCTCCCATATAACCCCTTCCACACGGGAAGTACCTCAGTTTTGTAGCAAGCAATGAAGATCCCAGAAAAGAGGGGAGGGACCTCTGTGTCCCATGATGTACTCCAAGAAAAGTATTTTACAAGTAAGCTGTTTTAAAAATCAATTTTTCTTTATCGTACATCACGGGACACAGAGCACCATAGTAATGACTATCTGGGATGTCCTAAAGCAATACACCTGAGGGGAGGGAACACAGTATCCCTAAGCCCCAACGGGGCCCGGGACTTTAATGCTGCCTGCAACACTCTGTGGCCAAAGACAGTCTCCCTTTGAGATTTAACATCCACCTGGTAAAACCTGGTGAATGTATGAACTGAAGACCAAGTGGCCGCTTTGCAAACCTGAGCCATAGACACCTGTTGGTGTACTGCCCATGATGTACTAACCCTTCTAGTGGATTGTGCTTTTAGATACCAAGGTGGAACCTTGCATAGAGATAGTTGAACTCATTGCCACCTGTCCTCTCTTAGGACCTTCCGGCAGGATAAAAAGAGAGTCAGTTTTCTGAAAAGGGGCTGACATCCTTAAGTATACTCTGATCACTCTCACCACATCAAGCGAGTGAAGCGACCTTTCCTCCCTAGACTTAGGGTTTGGAAAAAAGGAAGGCAAAATGATATCTTGATTCAAATGAAAATTAGAAACCACTTTGGGCAAAAAATCCGGAGGAGGGCGCATGACCACTCTGTCCTGATAAAGAATCAAAAAAGGTTCTTTGCAAGAAAGGGCGGCCAATTCTGACACCCTTCTAGCCGTGGTTATAGCCACCAAAAAGACCAGTTTCCTAGTCAATAGGTTAAAAGAAATATGCCTAATAGGTTCAAAAGGTTGACTCTGTAAGGCTGATAGCACCAAGTTCAGATCCCAGGGGCATAAGGGCTGTTTAACCGGCAGCCTCAGGTGCGTTACTCCTTTGACAAAAGTTTGTACCAAAGAATGGGATGCAATCGGTCTCTGGAAAAAAAAAATGATAAGGCCGAAATTTGCCCTTTAATTGTCCCTAAAGCCAGCTTCAAGTCTACTCCTGCTCTTCCAATCGTATACTTACGAGGGTGCCATCCCTTTCCTTCACACCAGGAAATGTATGACCTCCAGACTCTATAGTAAATAGCTCTAGAAACTGGCTTCCTAGCATTTATTACAGTGGACAAGACTGAACCCGTAATACCACGGTCCTTCAGTACTCTGGTCTCAATAGCCATGCCAAATTCAGCGACCATAAAGAAGGATGGAATATGGGTCCTTGAGACAACAGGTCCGCACGGTATGGAAGGAGCAATGGGTCCCCCACTGCCAATTTCACAATCTCTGTGTACCAAGACCTCCGGGGCCAGGCTGGGGCCACCAGGATCACTGGTTTTCGTTCCTCCTGTATCCTGCGCAGCAGGTGTGGCAGAAATTGGATTGGAGGGAAAGCATACATCAGAGAATACTTGTCCCAAGGAACCACCAAAGCATCTGTCCCGACAGCAAGTGGATCCTTGGTCCTGGATACAAACCTGTCCAGCTTGGCATTGAATCTGGACGCTAGCAGGTCTACATCTGGGGTCCCCCAGTGTCGGCAGATCTGAAGAAAGACTTCGGGGTGAAGGGACCATTCCCCTGGCAACAATTTTTGGCGACTCAGAAAGTCTGCCTGCCAATTGTCCACCCCGGTATAAATACTGCTGAAAGAAATGGCACATGCCTTTCTGCCCAAAGCAATATGTGATTCACTTCTTTTTGGGCTGCATGGCTTTTGGTGCCTCCCTGGTGGTTGATATATGTCACTACCATGGAGTTGTCGGACTGGACTCGCACAGGAAGGCCCCGCAATCTGGATGTCCAAAAGCGCAGGGGTAGGTGAGCTGCCCAAATCTCCAATAGATTGATGGGCAAGATCTTTTCTGCTTGGGACCATACACCCTGGACCAATGCCTCTTCCATGACTGCTCCCCAGCTGAGACGACTGGCGTCTGTAGTTACCGCCTTCCAGGCTACCAGTGGAAAGGATTACCCGGTTTTCAAATTTCTGATTTTTAACCACCAAGAGAGGTCCTGTTGTATTTGTGGCTATAGAATCATAGGCTGATCCAAAGTTCGAGTGGTCTTGTCCCAGGTTTCCAGAATATTGCTCTGGAACAACCGTGAGTGGAACTGTGCATAAGGAATTGCGTTGAAAGATGACACCATCTTGCCCAGCAATCTCATGCACAGCCGAATAGAAGGTCTTTCTTCTCCCTTTACCTTCCGGACAAGCTCCACTATGGAATTGACCTTTAAGGGGGGTAAAAACACCCTTTCCCGAGCAGTGTCCAAGACCAGGCCAAGACTTGATACACCAAGACTTGAGCTGGACGATGAGCTGATTTGTCCACATTCAGAATGCAGCCTAGGTGCTGTAAAACCCGAACTGTTTTTGAAACGTTTTGGACTAGAATGGGGCAAGACTGATCCTTTAGGAGAAGATCGTCCTGATATCCAACCACAGATATTCTCTGGGACCTTAGGGATGCCAACACCGGGGCCAGAATCTTTGTGAAAACCTGGGGGGCCGTGGCTAGACCGAATGGCAATGCCACAAATTGAAAATGACGGCCCTCCGCCTCGAAACGCAGGAATCTTTGATGAGGACCGAAGATCGGCACATGAAGGCACGCATCCTTGATATCTATGGATGCTAAGTAATCCCCCTTTCTTAGGGATTTTATTATTGAACGAGCTGACTCCATACGGAAGGATCGGACGTTTAAAAAACGATTGAGAGACTTGAGGTCCAAAATGGACCTTACCCCCCCATTTGGTTTCGGCACGGTGAAAAGGTTTGAGTAAAACCCCTTGAATCTTTCTTCATGCGGAACCTTGACAGTTATCCCCTGCTTCTGTAGATGCCCCAAATCCCGGAAGAGACATTCCTTTTCCCTGGGTCCGACGGGACTCTTAAACTCAGAAACTGATTTGGAGGAAATTCACGGAACTCTATCCTGTAACCTTGTGTTACAGTGGAAATGACCCACCTGTCCTGAACCAGTTCTTCCCAAGCATCCAAAAACAGCCGAAGCCTGCCCCCCACCCGTGAGAGCGGGGGCGCCCCTTCACAAGGTAGACTAATGCCCCGTACACACGGTCGTATTTTCCGACGGAAAATATGTGATAGGACCTTGTTGTCGGAAATTCCGACCGTGTGTGGGCTCCATCACACATTTTCCATCGGATTTTCCGACACACAAAGTTTGAGAGCAGGATATAAAATTTTCCGACAACAAAATCCGTTGTCGGAAATTCCGATCGTGTGTACACAAATCCGACGGACAAAGTGCCACGCATGCTCAGAATAAATAAAGAGATGAAAGCTATTGGCCACTGCCCCGTTTATAGTCCCGACGTACGTGTTTTACGTCACCGCGTTTAGAACGATCGGATTTTCCGACAACTTTGTGTGACCGTGTGTATGCAAGACAAGTTTGAGCCAACATCCATCGGAAAAAATCCTAGGATTTTGTTGTCGGAATGTCCGAACAAAGTCCGACCGTGTGTACGGGGCATTAGAGTTGGACTTGGCTGACTTTTGGGTCCAAGGTTTTTTCTGACCTTGAAGTCTTTTAAACCCAGACAGTTGAGGCTGTCGATACCGCTTGGGGGAGGAAGCACTAGGCCCTGGAGCGTTAGGAATTTTAAAGGAGGGTTGTTTATTCTTCCTTTTGACAGGAAGTAAGGCGCTTTTTCCTCCAGAGATTTTCGGGATATATTTCTCCAGATCCTCACTAAACAGGCATTCCCCATGGAAGGGAAAAGCCGCGAGCAGCCTTTTACATGGTATTTAAGCAGACTAGTTCTTTAACCACAAGACCCTGCGCATATGTATTGACAGTAGCGCAAAACACAACATCTGCTGGATTGAGTCTTTTAATGCGTCTACTGCAAAACACAAAGCATGAGGAAGCTCAGACAACTCTTCAGTAGATTCCTTCTGACAAGGTAGGTTCCTAACCAACCTTTTAAAGCAGTCTTTCAGGGACTGGCAAATCCCGATATCCGCCACTGCTGGTTGCACTGCTGAGCCAACCACCACAAAGGAGGCTTTTAATAAGGATTCTAGCTTCTTATCAGCTGGATCCTTAAAGACTTGGGCATTATCCACTGGACAGGTTAGACTTTTATTTACTGAAGAAATGGTGGCATCAACCAATGGTGTATTCCATTTCTTCCTGAACTTTTCCTCCATAGGATATAACAGTGAGAACCTTTTTGGCGGTAAGTATATCCTGTCAGGGTGATCCCAATCTGCGTAAATCACCTGCTCCAATAATGGATGCAAAGGGAAAGCCTGGGAACCTTGCTTAGGTCGCAAGGATCCTAAAGTAGAGCAGGAGAGTCCTGGCTCCTGAAAAGGGAGTAATTTAAACCCAGCTCGTACCATCTCAGCCAGAGATTGGATGAACAATTTTTGGGGGTGGGAAGCTGAAAATGGTTCCTCTGAACCAGAATCCTCAGCCGAGGAATTATCAGCCTCTCCTTCCTCTCGGTCTTTTATGGCCACCTCCTCCAAATCCTCTGCCCATTCTGGTTCCAGATCACCTGGACCTATCTGGCTATGGGAGTCCTGGTGCTCAAGTGACTCACCACTGGGGCCAGGCTCCGGAGAGGGAGATCTATTATGTTTCCCCCCCCCCGTGTTACTGAGGCAATCATACCGCTATTTTGCACTCAAGGCTAGCTAGGGCAGACGCCAAATCATCCTTAGTAACATAAGCCGAGGCAGGAACATTGTTAGTGGCCACAACGCCTGACAGCTGCAATGACTCTGCCAGGCCAGAAGCCGCAGGTCTTTCAGGGGAGACTGAGGCTGCATCAGCATGAGGTTGCTCTGCTTCCTGTACCTTGTTTTCTGGAAGACATTGCTTACAAGACGAGAAAAAAAGTATTCCCTCTGAACCACAAGCCTGTAACTAGCGTATAGTAGTTGTCACAGCTTGTAAAAACCCCTATCAAACTTGTTGCAACTGTGTCCAAAAACTTCCAGACTCACATGCCCAAGTACAGCTGCTCTGTGTCTCCACAGCGCATGCCAGGAGCTCCAGCTCTTTATGAAGTCTGTCCATGACACCAACCATGCACTAGTGCATGCGCGCAAGTGTCTGCAGCATACACGCAAATGCGAGCATCTGCCCCGCGGCGCACAGGCCCGCCTGAGATGCGCACGTGCACACCCGCGGCGTGCACATGTGCATGCGGCTCACGTGTACCTCCACGGTACGCACCGCTACAAGTGCCCGCCGCAGCTGGACAGTCTGTAACAGCTGTCACCCACATAAGGCATAGCGAGGTTAGAGGTAAAAAACAAAAAACAGTCTTAGGAATCCCAGAGGGAGTACTCACTGTTCCACGCTGCATGACCTGTTTTACCAGGCCCAATCTTCCCCCATCATGGAGGGTAGCGCCTCTGTGGACCTTCAAGGACCGGGTCCCCCATACTTGGGGTCCACACCCTTGGACCTGTAAGGCACCCTTTTGGTTACCTTGGGCAAGAATATGACCAGGAATACCAATTAACAAGGGTCCAGCGCCATATAGGACACGTTACAGGCAAAACCTCGTTCTTGAACTGAGGCTCGGGTACCATCCACTTTAGCTTTCTTGTGCCATCCGAATGGATCCGATTATAACATCCTCACTGGGACATCATTGAAGAATTTGAAGAGCTTCAACAGCCATGACCATCACCTTTAAGACACTGGCGAAAAAACTGAGGTACTTCCTGTGTGGGTGGGGTTATATGGGAGGAACCGTCTTACAATTGGTTGCCAGTGTCCAATTACCTAAAGGTAGTGCATAACCCAGATACAGTAGTCATTACTATGGTGCTCTGTGTCCCATGATGTACGATAAAGAAAACATTTTAGTGGCGGAAGCAAACATTAGCATCTAGTATGTGTTTATTGCTGTCTGTGTCCCCATTGGTAATATTCTATTCTCAAAATCCAGTGCCACCTGCAACAGAAATAAAGACAAGAATCTCTCCTGCAGAAACAAAGATGGCAAATAAAATCTAATATTCAACATCCTCATCTATATGGTGTCACCATATAAATACAAATTGAAGAAGTAGGCAACACTATGGGGGAGATTTACTAAAGCTGGTGCACTTCGAATCTGGTGCAGGTGTGTTTGGTAACCAATCAGCTTCTAACTTCAGCTTGTTAAATTAAGCTTTGGCAATAAAACCTGGAAGCTGATTGGTTTCTATGTAGAGCTGCATCAGATTTTGCACACTCCAGTTTTAGTAAATAACCCCTTATGTATTAAAAATAAAGACATATATTTGCAAATTTATGTGGAAGCCACGTGCATCATCAAGGCCCTTCTGTGCAGTCCCTAACATATCTCCTATCTTGGGACATACATAGCAATAAAAAGATTACAAGAAAGTATGGCAGGAGGTAAGGAATTGTTCCTTAAAAGTGCAGAGACACGCAGAGTACCTGCACCTTTAACCTCTTGCCCACCAGTCATTATACTCCGGCAAGTTGACTCGTTCCTGCAAATCGTCATAGCTGTATGTCGGCTCGGGAAATCACTTTTATGGGTTCACACGTGCTCCAATGGTCCAGCGCGGGAGCCAATCAGCTCCACCCGCGATTATTCCCCACAATGGCAGAATGGGGATCTGCCAGTGTAAACAAGGCAAATCTCCGTTCTGACATGGGAGATCAGACAGATCCTGTCTTTCTGCTAGGAAGGAAGACAGATCTGTGTGTTTCCTCAGTCACACAGTCCCCCATACAGTTAGAAAACACAAACAGGAAACACATTTAACCCCTTGATTGCTCCTGATGTTAACCCCTTCCCTGCCAGTGTCATTAGTACAATAACAGTGCATATTTTTAGCACTGATTACTGTAATAATGTCACTGGTTCCCAAAAAAGTGTCAAAAATGTCAGTTAGATGTCCGATCTGTCCGCCACAATGTTGCAGTCCCACTAAAAATCACTGATCACCGCCATTACTAATAATAATAATAAAACAAAAATTATAAAAATGCCATAAATCTATCCCCTATTCTGTAGACCCAATAACTTTTGCGCATATCAATCAATATACGTTTATTGTGATTTTTTTAACAAAAATATGTAGCAGAATACATATCGGCCTAAACTGATGAATAAATTTGTTTTTTACATTTTTTTTGGAAATGTTATAGCAGAATGTAAAAACTTTTGTTGTTTTTTCAAAATTGTCGATTCTTTTTTGTTTATAGCGCAAAAAATAAAAGCTGCAGAGGTGATCAAATACCACCAAAAGAAAGCTCTATTTGTGGGGAAAAGGAACATCACTTTTTTTTGGGTATAGCATCGCACGACTGCGCAATTGTCAGTTAAAGTGATGCGGTGGCATATCGCAAAAAATGGCCTTGTCAGAAAGTGGGTAAATCCTTCCAGGGCGGAAGTGGTTAAGGAGGCATTAGTTACCTCTGGGCATACCTGCCTTTTTATATATTTATTGCTGTGTAGGTTCTAGTGTTGGAGCTCTGTTAGAATGCAGTTAGGGACCACACTAGACACAGAGGGACTTAAGGAGGCAATGTAGCTTTCACATATGGATGTACATTTATGCTAATAACACCTCTGTTTCAATAGATCGTGTTTAAGGAGTGCTGACTATTTCTTTAATTTAGCAAATATATCTCGCCAACTGTGCTAACGTTCCCCAATATACAGTCAGGTCCATAAATATTGGGACATCAACACAATTCTAATCTTTTTTTTGGCTCTATACACCATCACAATGGATTTGAAATGAAACTAACAAGATGTGCTTTAACTGCAGACTTTCAGCTTTAATTTGAGGATATTTACATCCAAATCAGGTGAACGGTGTAGGAATTACAACAGTTTGTATATGTGCCTCCCACTTTTTAAGGGACCAAAAGTAATGGGACAATTGGCTGCTCGGCTGTTCCATGGCCAAGTGTGTGTTATTCCCTCATTATCCCATTCACAAGGAGCAGATAAAAGGTCCAGAGTTAATTTCAAGTGTGCTATTTGCATTGTGAATCTGTTGCTGTCAACTCTCAATATGAGATCCAAAGAGCTGTCACTATCAGTGAAGCAAGCCATCATTAGGCTGAAAAAACAAAACAAAAAAAATCTCAGAGAGATAGCAAAAACATTAGGTGTGGCCATATTAACTGTTTGGAACATCCTTAAAAAGAAAGAACGCACCGGTGAGCTCAGCAACACCAAAAGACCCGGAAGACCATGGAAAACAACTGTGGTGAATGACCAAAGAATTCTTTCCCTGGTGAAGAGAGATAAACAGAGAGACCTTGGGATTGTACGGGTGAGGGGGGGAGTGGAAGTAAATTACCTAAGAAGTAAGGAGGGAAGAGCGGGGGGGTTTTGAAAGGGATAATATGATTGGTAATACAGGTACCCAGGAGTAGTAAAAAATATATACTTTATTAGAAATATACAAAAGAAATATTTAAAACAGTGAACAGTTCATACAAAATATCTAGATCATATACATGAGTGTTTTAATCAAGGAAAACATGCATATACATGGTACTTGAGAACCCAACATGTTTCGGATAAAAAATGCAATTCCTTCTTCAGTACAATAGTCAATGTGCGAATCAGTATATATGCGTCTACATGCTTCTATGAGTATATGAGCGTCTACCTGGGCCCTCCTATTGTTCCAGAATTAAATCATGGAGAAGAAATATAACCAACAGATATATATGAAATGGTATAGTAAGTAAGGTATGGGGAGGTAGCAGTGGGTTAACCTGTATGGGGTTCGCTCTATGATATGTACAATCCATTTAAACAAGTGTGTTTGCACAGTGGATCAATGGCTTTTACCCCAGTATGTATATATATATATATATATATATATATATATATATATATATATATATATATAAAACTCTCTATTCGCATGACAGATAGTAAGGATGTCAATAATATCTGAGGAAATCGCCATATTACTATGGTAAAGTCTAGTACTTACTTAAAGTTGTCAGACTGTTAGAAAGGACATCAACCTCTTCCTAGATGTGCAGTCTAGGTGTGCAGCTCAAAAGTGTGTCTGCACCTGGAGGTTTAAAAACAGCTGAGTAGAGAAAACCCTGCCTATACTGGGCGGGGGATATGTACTGCTAATCTATTGTATAGTGCACTAGGGGGATGGACACAGTTCAGCATCATCAGCTACCTCAGCTGAACAGTGTCAGCGGAGGGAATGATGAGGGAATGTACAGCCCTAAATATAAATATAATATGATATAAATATCAGAAGGTAAATTGATAGACGGAGTACATCAACACATACAATAGTCAATGTGCGAATGAGTATATATGCGTCTACATGCGTCTATGAGTATATGAGCGTCTACCTGGGCCCTCCTATCGTGCCAGAATTAAATCGTGGAGAAGAAATATAACCAACAAATATATATAAAATGGTATAGTAAGTAAGGTATGGGGAGGTAGCAATGGGTTAACCTATATGAGGTTCGCTCTATGATATGTACAATCCATTTAAACAAGTGTGTTTGCACAGTGGATCAATGGCTTTTACCCCAGTATGTATATATATATATATATAACTCTCTAGTCGCATGACAGATAGTAAGGATGTCAATAATATCTGAGGAAATCGCCATAATAATATGGTAAAATCTAGTACTTACTTAAAGTTGTCAGACTGTTAGAAAGGACATTAACCTCCTCCTAGATGTGCAGTCTAGGTGTGCAGCTCAAAAGTGTGTCTGCAACTGGAGGTTTAAAAACAGCTGAGTAGAGAAAACCCTGCCTATACTGGGCGGGGGATATGTACTGCTAATCTATTGTATAGTGCACTAGGGGGACGGACACAGTTCGGCATCATCAGCTACCTCAGCCGAACAGTGTCAGCGGAGGGAATGATGATGCAGTGGGGGGTGGACAGGATTCGGCGTCACTAGCCCTCCAGCTGATCAGTGTCAGCAGAGGAGGTAATCTGCACCGAAGGCTGTTCCCTCGGCACGGCAGCGTCCAAAGCCAACGCGTCATAGGACGCAATGACGTCAGACGTCTCGGCGCCGCCGACACGGGAAAGAAGGGCTCAGTGAAGGCCGGTCCAAAGAGCAGCCGCATCGCGCATGCGTGAGCGGCGGATCAGATGGATCGCCAAGAGCCCTATGTAAGGCCCCACTATACAGAGATGTGGGGCCTACCTATGCCGGGGGACATATGCCAGTGAAAAAACATGAATGGACTTACCCTGGGGCAATAGATCCTGAGTGGAACGACATGTCACAGTAGAATGATTGATTATACATGAAGGCAAACTGATGCTGCGGGCTAAGAAAAGAGGGGGGGGACAAAAAGGGGGGGGGGGAAGGGGGCAACCACATGTCAAGCAAAGTCCGCCCATGGATATGTCATGCCAAAATACATAAGACATACATAATTGAAGTACATAACAATACATGCAAATAATACATATACCATACCATAATACAATGTGACATATTCATAAAGGTTGCAGTAGTAACATTAGCGCCTTTATATACAGTGTATATCACATGTGATGCTCACAATAATACTTAAGTATAGTGATGTCAATTTGTACAATAGAGCTTTTTGAAAGAACATTAAATTATAACATCATATATTATGAGTTTCATATGGCAAAATATGTCTATAAGTGTATCTATAAGGCAATTGGTTGCTATACAATGACGATGGAAATTAACTAGGTGATTATAGGTCCCTTTCGTAACCCCCTGACGTAAAGCCTTGTAGAAATGGTTTAAAGCTTAGTATTTCATTTAGGCCTGGGGATGAGGTGGCATTCAAATTTGAAATCCACCTCATTTCTCGTTGGAGAAGTAGTTTGTTTGCATCTCCACCTCTAGGAGTTTGGTGGAGGCGGTCCAATACTAGGACTGTAATCTTTGGGAAGCGTTCATTATGGACTGACGCTATGTGGCGACCCCATGGAAAATCTGGATCTTTTGTTTTCACGGCCGCTAAGTGTCGGTAAAGACGCTTACAAAGTTTCTGGATGGTTTTACCAACATAAAAACAGCCACACTCGCACTGTATTAGATACACCACGAGTGTGGTCTGACAGTTGGCATAATGTTTTGGGGAAAAAATCCACCCATTTGGAAGGCGTGGATTTTTGTTTGTGTTAATATATTTGCAGTAGCCACATGAGCCACAAGGAAAGGTTCCAAGGGTGTTGCAGGGGTCACCATGGGTCAGTCCTTTGAATTCGCACTTGACTAAACGATCCCCAACAGAAGTATTGCATCTAAGGGTGACTAGGGGGTTGGGGGAAACGAAGGGGCCCACTAGTGGGTCATTGGTCAAGACATGCCAATATTTAGAAAGAATATGCCTTATCTCTGTATGTTCATTTGAAAATGTGGTAATTATTCTGGTATAAGGGTTAGCATTGCGAGTGGGTCTATGCTGTGATTGTAGCAAATTCTGTCTGTCTCGTTTGTTAGCCTTGTTGAAGAAAACACCCTTCACAACAGTTGGCCAGATCAAGAACACTCTCCAGGATGTAGGTGTATGTGTATCAAAGTCAACAATTAAGAGAAGACATCACCAGAGTGAATACAGATGATTCACCACAAGATGTAAACCATTGGTGAGCCTCAAAAACAGGAAGGCCAGATTAGAGTTTGCCAAACAACAGCTAAAAAAGCCTTCACAGTTCTGGAACAACATCCTATGGACAGATGAGACCAAGATCAACTTGTACCAGAGTGATGGGAACAGAAGTATATGGAGAAGGAAAGGAACTGCTCATGATCCAAAGCATACCACCTCATCAGTGAAGCATCGTTATGGTAGTGTCATGGCGTGGGCATGTATGGCTGCCAATGGAACTGGTTCTCTTGTATTTATTGATAATGTGGCTGCTGACAAAAGCAGCAGGATGAATTCTGAAGTGTTTTGGGCAATATTATCTGCTCATATTCAGCAAAATGCTTCAGAACTCATTGGATGGCGCTTCCCAGGGCAGATGGACAATGACCCGAAGCATACTGCGAAATCAACCAAAGAGTTTTTTAAAGGAAAGAAGTGGAATATTATGTAATGGCCAAGTCAATCACCTGACCTGAATCCAATTGAGCAAGCATTTCACTTGCTGAAGACAAAACTGAAGGGAAAACGCCCCAAGAACAAGCAGGAACTGAAGACAGTTGCAGTAGATGCCTGGCAGAGCATCACCAGGGATTAAACCCAGCATCTGGTGATGTCTATGCGTTCCAGACTTCAGGCTGTAATTGACTGCAAAGGATTTGCAACCAAGTATTAAAAGTGAGTTTGATGAATGATTGTTAATCTGTCCCATTACTTTTGGCCCCTTAAAAAGTGGGAGGCACATATACAAACTGTTGTAATTCCTACTTTGTTCACCTGATTTGAATGTAAATACCCTCAAATTAAAGCTGAAAGTCTGCAGTTAAAGCACATCTTGTTTGTTTCATTTCAAATCCATTGTGATGGTGTATAGAGCCAAAAAGATTAGAATTGTGTAGATGTCCCAATATTTATGGACCTGTCTGTATCCAAAACGAGAAGCAAAGCCCTACTTTAAACTTCCTAAATATATTTCCTTGTTGCAACATGTTAAAGAACATATTGTGACAAATGTGGGTATCAGACCTCTGCCCTCCTCACTTACTCGTAACGGAGGACCAGTCAGTCTCACACCACACTGTCACTTACATAACAATACCACTCTCAGCTGCACCCAGCACAAAGATTTCCCAGCTATAGGGGCCACAATCTAGGTGTCAGCAGCCTGAGAGTGATTGTCACTGGGCCAATTATGCAATTAACCCTTTAACTACCACCACCGACCTTTGATTCGGGGGGTCAGAACGCCCATCAATTTAGCAATACCAATTATGATTTTAGAACAATCGTCTGTAACACACACTGTCACTACAGACAGGTCTGCTCAGAGACATTATTCTAAACAATAGCGCTCTTCAAGAGACAGGTTCATTTATAGCTTGCATTAAGTGCCTTAGGGACAAGGTTAACACTTTTCAAATAAGGGTTTAATAATGAAAAGGTCAAAATTGGTGCAAGTGCAATATCTACAGAAAAAAAATATTCAAAGAGATAAAGACAATATACAGCCACAAAGAAATAAGGTAGAATTGGGGAAGAAGAATACTTGCAATTAATGTCCGAGGGTTGATCAGAGTTCGATCGATGAGCTGGGTAATCGGTTCTCAAACTTGGCAGATGTCCCTGCTTTGATGGTAAAAGGAGAACTGACCACTATCTTGGCATCTCCTCTTTTCTCTGGGATCAAAGGGGTTGGGACATATGCCCCTGACCAATAAAATGGATAAGGAGGGTCCATGGGCTATCCAGGGTTGATGACAGTATAATGACCCTCCCTTACACACAGTTTTATACCATTATTCATATCTCCCAATATGTACTGGTTGCATTGTTGAAACCAATAGATTATTGTTCATCATGGAATATTGTGTACATGGATATTAAACACAGCATAGTTTAGATGATCGTGTCACCCACCCTATCTTCTCTCTTGTATGTCTTAGCAGGGTCAAGCCTAGGCTTAATTTGTTCAGTATGAAATTCCACATTCAAATATATACTTTTTAATAATGTGTCATGTTCCTGTCTGAGTTTATGAGTCAGGTGTGAATTCTTAAAGGGGTTGTAAACCCTTGTGTTTTCTCTCCTCAATGCATCCTATGCGGGAGAGCACTTCTCCTAGGGGGTTATCTGATGCGGGGAGGAGTCGCGAGAGAAGAAGAGGATGTTCGGGGCCACTCTGTGCAACTTTGTGCAAAACAAGCTGCACAATGGAGGCAAGTATGATATGTTTGTTATTTTTAAAAAATAAAAAACGATCCTTTACAATCACTTTACATTTTAAAATGGACAGGGGTCCCTGAAAGGTCACTTCTGCTCTGCATGCCACTTTTCGACCCACATTAAGTCTGAGCCTCCTTTGATGGCAGGCTATGTATTCTTAAGGGGTTTGGTTATGGTTTTTGATAGGCCTGGAATCTTACTAGGACTAAATTAGCTGTTTGCACAGGCCTAAGCCCGGGTTCTGCTGTCTATGTTGAGATAACAAGTCTTTTGAAGGGTTCCGAGTTAAGCTTATGAATTCCTGGAAATAAGGGAGGAGAGAAGGGGTTCAGAGTTCTACTGCAATGTGTAACTGTTAGCTAAGACTGTCATGGCTGACGTAAGATTGCCGAACAACATGACCGCTAGCTGCAGTTTTTCGTGTGCCCAGTACGTGATGTCATTACACATATCAACTAAAGTTACTGCAAATTTATATAGTATATTGACTCATCCTGTAGTGAGTAAATGTTAATGAACATTCCAGAAAGTTTTTGACTGCTGTAAATAGGGAAATTGTACTTTTGTCTATTGCCCATTCACAGGATGCCGAGGTATTGTTCATGTACTAAAGGACCTTAGTAGACCGACAGACTGCCAAATCCAGTCATTTAATGCCTGTTTCTAAACAGTCTCCTCATGTTAGTCCCTTAAATTCTTCTGCACCAATCATCTCAAATTAACTAATGTGTTACCAACAGTTTTTTATTTTTGTTTTTAACCAAGCTATATTATTGTTAATTATGTGTATTAAATATTTTCACAGTTGCTCACAGTAAAGCATTTTTTCCAGTCAAGGTAATTAGTAAAACAAGCGTAAAATGACTGTAAATTGGTATACACTTTGGATCTTTGTTTAAGTATTTTACCGCAGCTTGTAGCTAAAGCTTTAACTCAGTTCAGCGCATATTTCCATTGTGAGAAATTGTCTGTATGATTAGATTTTCTCCTAAGTGAAAATGAAAGTGGCAGTAAATCCTTAGATAACATTACCCGTCACAGAAAGAAGCCAAGATTTAATAGAATCAGAGGGCACAGTCAGCAAAGATGACATTTGGACTTAATGTAGAATGTAATCACTACTATCCATTCATAGACTGTCTGTCACTATGTTTGATAATATTTGATGCTGTGTTTTGCAAGTGCTACCCTGGTCCTTTCCAAAATCCTCTTTAAATCCTGATTCAACCTCCTGCAGTACAAAGGCTGGTTATGCCACATATTCTCAAATGTTGAAATGTATTTGATGTGGTTTACTTCTCTTCCCACACTTCTTCAACTGATCGATCTATTTTTAACAGTTTCACTGTGGTCTGCTTCATAGAAAATATTTTATTTTGCTTTAGTCAAGCAAATAGGATTAGTAGCTCATATATCCTACTTGGAGGTATAAATCCAGAGCTATCAGGGACAATTTTAACATTTTTCCAACACACTATTGGTAAATATAAAGTGCTAGAGTGCCACAGGTAAGGTTTTTTACTTTACTAATAAATTGTGTGTCTATATTACACTATCCAGCCTCTTTCTAATTTGAATTGAGGAAAGCATCATTGGATTTACCTGGGGATCCCACAGAGACCATTACATATAGAGCCCAGAGGTGGTTTAGCTGCTTTTCCAGACCAAACTTAGTTGTGCGGTCACATACCCTGAGGTGAGCACAATCACATAGGGGGGAACACGTGTTTGAAGTCACTTTACCATTGTTTGGAGCACCATCACAAAGTCACAATATTGGACATCGTAGAACTTCAATATCAATCACTGTCACTGTGGACTTGCTTAATATAGAACTTCTGCAAATCTAACATTTCACTGTGAATTTGTTTGGAGCACTGTGCAATACTGCCTTCACATATTAGTTTAATTGTTTATGTACAGTGGTGACAGAAAGTATTCAGACCCCCTTAAAATTTTCACTTTTTTTTATATTGCAGCCATTTGCTAAAATCATTTAAGTTTATTTTTTTTTTCCTCATTAATGTACACACAGCACCCCATATTGACAGAAAAACATAGAATTGTTGACATTTTTCAGATTTATTAAAAAAGAAAGAAAAACTGAAATATAACATGGTCCTAAGTATTCAGACCCTTTGCTGTGACACTCATATATTTAACTCAGGTGCTGTCCATTTCTTCTGATCATTTTCGAGATAGTTCTACACCTTCATTTGAGTCCATCTGTGCTTGATTATACTGATTGGACTTGATTAGGAAAGCCACACACCTGTCTATATAAGACCTTACAGCTCACAGTGCATGTCAGAGCAAATGAGAATCATGAGGTCAAAGGAACTGTCTGAAGAGCTCAGAGACAGAATTGTGGCAAGGCACAGATCTGGTCAAGGTTACAAAAAAATTTCTGCTGCACTTAAGGTTCCTAAGAGCACAGTGGCCTCCATAATCCTTAAATGGAAGATGTTTGGGATGACCAGAACCCTTCCTAGAGCTGACCGTCTGGCTAAACTGAGCTATTGGGGGAGAAGAGCCTTGGTGAGAAAGGTAAAGAAGAACCCAAAGATCACTGTGGCTGAGCTCTAGAGATGCAGTCGGGATATGGGAGAAAGTTGTAGAAAGTCAACCATCACTGCAGCCCTCCACCAGTCGGGGCTTTATGGCAGAGTGGCCCAACGGAAGCCTCTCCTCAGTGCAAGACACATGAAAGCCTGCATGGAGTTTGCTAAAAAACACCTGAATTACTCCAAGATGGTGAGAAATAAGATTCTCTGGTCTGATGAGACCAAGTTAGAACTTTTTGGCCTTAATTCTAAGCGGTATGTGTGGAGAAAACCAGGCACTGCTCATCATCTGTCCAATACAGTCCCAACAGTGAAGCATGGTGGTGGCAGCATCATGCTGTGGGGGTGTTTTTCAGCTGCAGGGACAGGACGACTGGTTGCAAACGAGGGAAAGATGAATGCGGCCAAGTACAGGGATATCCTGGATGAAAGCCTTCTCCAGAGTGCTCAGGACCTCAGACTGGGCCAAACGTTTACCTTCCAACAAGACAATGACCCTAAGCACACAGCTAAAATAATGAAGGAGTGGCTTCGCAACAACTCTGTGACTGTTCTTGAATGGCCCAGCCAGAGCCCTGACTTAAACCCAATTGAGCATCTCTGGAGAGACCTAAAAATGGCTGTCCACCAACGTTTACCATCCAACCTTACAGAACTGGACAGGATCTGCAAGGAGGAATGGCAGAGGATCCCCAAATCCAGGTGTGAAAAACTTGTTGCATCTTTCCCAAAAAGACTCATGGCTGTATTAGATCAAAAGGGTGGTTCTAATAAATACTGAGCAAAGGGTCTGAATACTTAGGACCATGTGATATTTCAGTTTTTCTTTTTTAATAAATCTGCAAAAATGTCAACAATTCTGTGTTTTTCTGTCAATATGGGGTGCTGTGTGCACATTAATGAGGAAAAAAATGAACTTAAATGATTTTAGCAAATGGCTGCAATATAACAAAGAGTGAAAAATGTAAGGGGGTCTGAATACTTTCCGTCCCCACTGTATATCCATAATTCCTTTGTTTGATGATCTACCTGTGGCACTCTAGCACTTTATATTTACCAATATAGTGTGTCTTTATACTAAGGTATTGAGGACGCATTCACACAGCTCTGCATTACTTTGATTTATTAATGTGGTCATAAATTTAAAATTTCACTTTAATTAAATTAATACAGTTTGGATAATCAATTATTCTAAAATTTTAAATTCAGTCTATTGTACATATAACTTAAAACATAACTAAACCAAAAAACAAAAAATAATTATATTGCAGCATACCAAGGCTTAGTTGTGGTGGACAAACTTGTTTCCTTTTTCAGGCATTGTTAACAAGTACAGAAATTACCCATTGATCTTACAAAAATGCGGTGTATTTGTCACTTCCTTTAAGCCAAAAAAAATGGCAAAATCAATCTTAACCGCTTGCCGACCAGCACACATCGATGTACGTTGGCAGAATGGCACTGGTAGGCAAAAGCGCGTACAGGTACATCCCCTTTAAGAAGTGGTGTCGCGGGCGCTGTGATCACGGGTCCCGCGGACTTGATGTCCGCCGGGTGCGCGTGAGCATGTCACGGAGAGGAAGAACAGGGAGATGCTTTTGCAAACAAAGCATTTGATCGTTCTGCTTAGTGACAGGACAATGATCACAGCTCTCTCTCATCAAGAGCTGTGATCACTGTCCTGTGTGTTGAAGCCCAGCCCACTAACAGTTAGAATCACTCCCTAGGACACACTTAACCCCTTCACTGCCAGTGTAATTTACACAGTAATCAATGTATTTTTATAGCATTGATCACTGTATAAATGACAATGGTCTCAAAATAGTGTAAAAAATGTCCGATGTGTCCGCCATAATGTTGCAGTCCTGATGAAAATTGCAGATCGCTGCCATTACTAATACAAAAAAATTAACCAATCAATATATGCTTTTTCCGATTTTTTTCTTTACCAAAAATATGTAGAAGAATACATATTGGCCTAAACTGAGGAAAAAAATATTTTTTTTATATATTTTTGCGAGATATTTATTATAGCAAAAAGTAAAAAATAATGCATTTTTTTCAAAATTGTCGCTGTTCTTTTGTTTATAGCACAAAAAATAAAAACCGCAGAGGCAATCAAATACCACCAAAAGAAAGCTCTAAAAAAAGGATGTCAATTTTGTTTGGGTACAATGTCACACGATCGTGCAATTGTCAGTTAAAGCGACGCAGTGCTGAATCGCAAAAAGTGCTCTCGTCAGGAAGGGGTAAAATCTCCCGGGGCTGAAAATGGTTAACTTGCATTTTTAAAAAATAAATCCTATAAATTCACTATGTAATGGTAATGAAAAAAGGCAGACATGTTTGAATTGCAGTCCGTGTGATAATCATAACTGCCTCCACAGAGTGGAGAAATGAGTGTAGTCACCCAGGGTAGGAAGTATATTATTCACACGACTATCAGGTGAAAATAAAGGAGGGAAGGTTTAAAAAGAAAACAAATGCAGATATCTAATCTAGTATAAACTGGTAAGCTACAGTTTATTACATTTTTGTTCTTGGGTTGAGATTTGCTCCAACCCTTTTTTGTGCCACTGACATGAGACTTATGTCCACAGCAGTGGGGATATTTATATAGCAACCAGGAGAGTGTGTCTACATTTCATCAGCCAACTGCCAGATTTCTAATGGAAAGATCACTTCCAAATCCCCCCCCCCCCCACCACCACCAGCATTCACTGATCATACCCAGCAAATGAAACCAGAAGTAACAAGCATTTAATCACTTCCAGTATCAGAAGAAGCTAATGAATCTGTTTTTGATTACCCTCAATGGACATGCAGGGAAGACATTATGTGATAGCAAAAAAGAAAAGAAAAAGTATTTAAAAAGTCACATAAAATCACCAAGAAAAAACACCCAAAATATTTTTTTAAAGCCCCTCGGTCACATGTACATGTACAAACTAATATAAACACATGGCTTGGGTGTGCCTACATACAAAAATGATAATTGTGTTACACGTATTAGGTATTTCCACCAACAACAGAATGAGGGCAACAATTTCAGGGCCATCATTCATGATTAACTCTAACCTGAAGATGCATATCCATATTGTATATTTTACAAAAAAAAATAATGGGTAATATATAATTTTTTGTGCACTAATTATCTTTAGCATGGTTTCTGTTTGGTTTGATAAACAGTTGCGCTAATATTGTGTGATCAGCTTATTCTCCAGGTTCTCTGCCAATCTTCAGGACTAAAATGTCCATTTTACCATGTGTGCAAAAAAATAAATAAAGGCTCTGGAACGACATAAATGAAATATTGACCAGGTGATATACCAGTCTTGTGAAATATTTTACAAGCCAACATGCAAAACTATCTACTCAATTACACAGTAGTGAACATTATGCCTGACATTAAAAGCACCATACTAACTGACTAGATGAGTATTCTTAGCTCTTATTTAATCATTTATTTGTTTATTTATTTTACATGATATTTTTTACTATGATATTTCTTTCGCATTCCTCCAATTATCATACATAATAACAGCTAACAACCACTTACATGAGGAAATTTCCCCGTTAAGCATTTCAATTCTGTATACACATATTTTTTTAATGCATGTACTAGCAAGCCTCTTCTTTAAATAGAACATTTTTTTTTTTTTGAGTGATCAGTACAATGAGCTTTTGAAAATTTAGCTTTATATTGTACATTCAGCCATATGACACAGCTGTGCCCTTTATTATTTGGGATTCTAAAGATACATAATCATTTATTCTTGAGATAAACCTAGCAGGTAATGTATGTACTGAACTCTTTCATATTGGCACATATATACAGTATGTGATTTACACATACTGAATATGGAGCAGAATTCTATATAACCCTTGAGTTAATATATTTTTCTGTGTCATGCTGCTTGTAATTTTGAATAACTGCTTTCACCTGCTGTGAAGTACAGTTACCAGTAAGTATTACACTTTATTCATGGCCCATTTGTTGTTATGGAAACAGCACCCCTACCAAACTTTCTTCCCTAGATGTTCAGAATGTTTCTGGAATTATTTTGAGAAAAGGTTGAGACCCAGATAAAGTGGATGCATACAACGTGTGACTTGTCTAAGGTATCCCTCTGAAGAGGTTATCTTTTTTTATTATTTACTGCATAAAAACTGATATTTTCCTTATATTTGGACTATTTTCTTTGATTTGCAAAAATTGGCTAACCATTTTCCTGGGGTTCAAATTGTCTTAGATTATATATACCAGTAAATTACATTGCTATGATTTTTTTTTTCTTTGAGGATTTCAATGTATAACATGGAACGATCTGGGAATAACAGCATAGCACACTTTGTGTTATATTTTATTCATAAGTTGCATAAATATAATGTTCCAAATATTTAAATATTTTGCATTTTATAAATAAAAGGAAAAAAGAACGGTGCCCTCTAAATGCAGCATGCTTTACAATAAGTTTAATATAAAAGGATTAAAAACACTCACATGGGAGCAGTAAAATTCCAGCATGTAAAATTACAATGGTTCATCCCCATGGCCCCCGAATGGTATATGGCTCACGGGTTGATAGAAGCAATCCTCAGTCCTGTAGCTGTCCAGTGGTACTGCATGCACACAGCGCTTCCGGGAGGCTGGGACGTAGATCGTGGATGCTCCGTGGTGTTGTGATGTCGTCACATCCGGGAACGGGGTCAGCAGGCGGTGCTTCACATTCGGAGTATGCTTGGCCATCTTGGTTAAGGGAACTTATACCATAAAGCAAGGGGGAGGATTCGACAACCAAGCAAGGGGGAGGATTCGACATAAAACAAGGGAGAAGATTCGACAGTCAAACAAGGGGGAGGATTCGACAATGATAAGGAGGAGGACCGGACTGTAATTTAGTAAACCTGCTCTGGTAACCATGGTGACAGTGACAACAAAAAAAACAAAGCCTAGCAATAAGGTAATGCTATCTGTATCGCAGGGGGGGGAGAGGGGGGGACAAACTGTATTGTCTTAAATAAAGCTAACTAAGCTAACATGCGATCGGACAGGAGGGGTGAAAATTTGCGGTAGTGCGCATTAGTGAACCCATCCGAGCCAGGGCTCTTGCCCAGTGGAAGGTCTTTAATAACTGTTTCAATCTCCATTACAGCTATAGGCTTGTAACGTAGGACAGTAACGTCTGGGAGCCTGAGGTAGTTTTCAGCTTATGAACGTGTCCCAACTTACGTTGTTGTTTAAGGGCCCTGGCCAGTAGTCTCCCACATTTGTTTCCAAACTCGTAAAATTTATGAGAAACATATCTCAGTCTATCCCGTGTATGCATTTCTAACAAAGTGGAAAGCTTTTCCCTAAGGCACGCAAGCTCCGCATATAGGCATGGTGTCATTTGTTGTTTGTGTTTAAGCTCCGTGGTGCGCAACTGGGCCAGTAGGGACTGAAGTTCCCCATTGCATATCTTTTTGAGCCTGGATTCCTGGGAAATAAGTTCACCTTGGGTTATGGCCTTATGTCCCTCCCATACAGATGCCATCCCCATCTCCCCCATCATATTCTCTTTGAAATATAAAGAAATGGTGTCGGAGACCCGCTTTTGTGCCACTGCATCATCTAGCAGGTTCTCATTTAGACGCCACTGGTGAGCAATTCCAAAAAGCATTGGTCCACCAATAAGAGATCTATCCGCGTATACACATTATGTGTGGCGGAATAATAACTAAAGTCTTTCACGGTGGAGTGAAGCACTCTCCAGCAGTCGACCAGATGATTAGCAAGTAGGGTCTTGC
Source organism: Aquarana catesbeiana (assembly GCF_042186555.1). Taxonomy (NCBI): domain Eukaryota; kingdom Metazoa; phylum Chordata; class Amphibia; order Anura; family Ranidae; genus Aquarana; species Aquarana catesbeiana. Next base: position 177,419,471 of record NC_133324.1, on the reverse strand, counting down.
GGAATCATTTAAGAAAGGCGAACAAGTGTGTAGAACGGCCCGAGGAGGTATCCAACTGCGGGTCAGGGCAGACATTAAAGTCTCCCCCCACCGTAAAAGTCTCTCTTAGAAATGAAGTAGATCCTCAAAGAATCATAGAATTTCCAGTGAACAGATTTGTGATACAAAGTGAATGCTTTCCACTTTCCAAGACGGCACATCGAAATTTGTGGTAGCTTACATCAAAGAAGATATACACAAACTTGTAGACACTAGGATGTTCCCAATTAAATGATGTGAAGCAGGTCAGCCATACACAAAGACCAGCATAAATAGTGTCCAGGCAAAATCTGTTTAGATTACAGGTTAGTGTAGTAGCTCCCAGCAGGGTTTACAGATTCATTTGTACCCACTGTATTTCTGAAGATGAGCACCACCATTGTTGAAGTCAATCAGGTATCATTGCTTTATTTAGATGGGTCAGGGGGCCCAATTCCAGCTTGAGATATGAGAGCGTAAAGTGTTAACTTATTCACTCAAGCTTTTTATATCACCAGATAAAATATCCAAAAGCCATTGTAGCATCTTGAGATATGAGATTAACACAGTTATAGGTATTGTGCAAAAACAAAAAAGTATGTGGGATAATAAAAAAAAAAGTTGCAAAGGCAGTCCTGCCTGCCCAGGAAGTCATGGTGAAAGATAAATCCTAATGCCGTGTACACACGAGCGGACTTTAGACGGACTTTCGACGGAGTTCCAGCGGAGTTCCGATGCAACGGACTTGCCTACACACAATCACACCAAAGTCCGACTGATTTGAACTTGATGACGAACGACCAGACTAGAATAAGGAAGTTCATAGCCAGTAGCCAATAGCTGCCCTTGCGTCGTTGTTCATCCATCGGACTAGCATACAGACGAACTGATCTTTCGACCGGACTCGAGTCCGTTGGTAAGATTTGAAACATGTTCTATTTCTAAAGTCCGTCTGATTTTTAGACAGCAAAGGTTCGATGAAACCCACACACGATCGAATTGTCCGGGGGATTTGTTCCGCCAGACCTTTGCTGTCGAAAAGTCCGGTCGTGTGTACATGGCATTGCTTAGAGATCTTTTGAAGAAAGGCAGGATAGTTAGCCTTAAAGATATTAGCCCCCGTAGAAATAAGTACAAGTCCTAAGTAAGATATTTATGAGGAAAGCACTCATGAAAAAGTGGAGATATGTGAAAATTCACACTTTATAGTGTGCGGTTAGTGCATAGGTAACAAACGATTTAGATTAGGTTATAACCCTCTCCTACTCTAGTGAAAATTTAAAAAAAAGTTTCGACTATAGTTCTAGTTGAAGTCCAGACCCTGGCATTAGGTTTGGTGTAGAGAGCTGAGATTTCTGCCCTAAAGGGACTGATGAGTCCGAATTTGTGGAGTAGCATGCTAAGATACCCTCAGTGCAGCCTATTGAATGCCTTTTCTGCATCCAGCGATAAGAGCAGAGAGAACTGCCATTTTTTTTTTTTTACAAAACTGCATATTTTAAATAAACCAGCATTACCCACCATAAACATTATAAGCCCAAGATAAAAGTGATGATATAAGCCCCAAGCAGATGAAATCCCAATAACTAAATAGGAAAGAACTTGAGAAATGAGTATAACTGCAGAAAACTTGCAGCCAGTTGCTGAATGTTCTCATAAGCTGTTTTCCCCTGAGGCTCTTGACAGTGGCTTACTCTTTGAAAGGCACAGGCAAAGACAGTAGCTGTTGGTTTATAAGCATCTCTGTAGAGTGCCACAAGAGGACTTTTGTATGGGCAGGCTCCATGAGGTAGAAGTGGCAGCACTATTAGCTTTTGAGATCTGCTGCCTGGAACTCCCTCTTTTATGAGTAGCACCATGACCTGGGATAGTGCTGAAGCAAGATTTTAATCTCCTTACCCCCTTGACAGGCCCAGCAGTAGTGCTCTTGTAGGCACAGTAAGTGGAGCAGGAGCAACCGTTTCAGATCCATGGGACAAGAGAGAGATAGGCCAGACTTGCTTTAAGAGGGTGTTGGTGTTCATCACTTGAAATGTGTGTACCAGGGCTAGAGAAGCAGAGGAAAAATGATGATTTTCCAGCTCACTGGCTCCAGTAATCTCACCCCTCCAACTCACTTAAATTACATCCTTTTTCCCACTGCAAGTACCACCCAGTAATTAGTGGCCTGTATTGGCAAATATTTATCAGAGGGGAAGAAGTACTTGGAAGCCACTACTATCCTGCCATTCTATCAGCAGTCAACAGTCAAGGTTATATTTTCCTATGACTCAAAAGTAACCTTCCAGTATTTGGCAATGATTTCCATGGTGACACATATTGAAAGGATTGTTTTATTCTCTATACAAAAGAGAAAAAATGTGCTGTTGGCAATGTCAGGAGTTCATGAATGATATCTACTGAGACTACCTGGGGAATCTTCTTATCATCTAAAAAGGTTAAGACAGCTGCTCTTTCTCAAAGTTTCCAACCCTCATTATCTCCTTTAAAATCTTTAGCTATTGTCAATGATCAGGAAGGTTTTAAGGTAGAGGCCATATTAGACTCCAGGAAGACTCAGCTCTCACATCAGTACCTCATTTACTGGAAGTGTTTCAGTCCAAATGAACACTGCTGGGTTGCAGCCTCCTCTGTTCATATTAATTGTCTGGTAAGGAGCTTTCATCACGTTCATCCAGATAAACTTGCTTTTTTTGGGCCTGGGGAGGATAATATTAGGAGCATGAGAAATTCTACTACAATTAATTTCCCACCCCCCACAGATGCTGCTAGGCTGCTCTGCCACCCCTGGCTTGAGAACAGATCCGGTGCTACAGGCAACTCTTCTTCCACTTCAATTGGGCGAAGGAGGCACTCCCCATGGGTGGCATCCTAGTTAAAAAATGAGACCGCTCCATCTTCCAAGCATCCTCTGTTCACATTGGTCAGGTTTTTTTAAATGTTACAATTCCAGGACTTTGGGCTTGTGATAGTCCAAACTTCCTGGCTCCTGTATCAAGTGCTTCTGTGCCTAGGTAACAGATAATTTTACTTATTGCCACCTGTGCTGACCCCTGCCTGGATAACAGATTATGCTATTGATTGGTACATGACCAGAAACCTAATTGAATAATGGACTTTGACACTGCCTTCTGCCTACTAGTCTTGTCCACTGTAAGCTTGACATGCAGCCAGTAAGCAGCCCTGGTTGCTTCTGCATGCTATGCCTTCCTTGATCCTCTCCTCATCTTTAAATCATCTAACACAGTATATGAACCTTCTCCTTCTGGGGTTGCTGGGGTGCATCTCAGTCCTGCTAATATAGCAGTCCTGAACGTATCCAAGTACCCAGCGACATACTAGCCATAAGGGAAATGATGCTGCAATAAATAAACCAGTAAACCTTACAAGCATATACTTTTGTCTCTTACGCCAAGAACCCAGACATTAATGTTGCCTTGACTTTGCTGTTCTGTGTCACCCACTACACAACTTGTGACAAGGTGTGTTTAACTAATAAGTAAGCATTTCAATCTGGAAAGATTAATGTACAAGCATGGATCTGATTTAAAATTGCAATTTTATTAATTGTCCATGAGTTAATCTTTCAAAATGACTTCATAAAAATGCAATACTTGTATTTCATTTACATAATACTAAAGCATTTAAATTACCCTGACTGAAAATAAAACAGAAGGAAAATAATCTTGTTTCAGTAGCAGCTATATGATTACAGGTTTAGAAAGGATTATGTGACCTAAATGACTTCATTGTTTCACGATTGGATTACACACTGGATATGTCTGCATAATCTTCTGCGTGAATTCCAGGTGCATTGCCTTTTCATTTTATGTTCAATTGTCAGTTTAAATTCATTTCTGTCAAAACAGAGGAGAATACACTACTGTCTGTTAATCCTATAATTGAAACTTAACCACATCACAAAAAGAGTAGAGAAAACTTTATATTACACAAAATGCATTGTTGAAACCGCCACAGTATAGTTATGAAAGAAAGGATCACTTTTTATTAACAAGGAAAAATATGCAGATTAAGTAGGCCAGAGTACTACACAGTGATGGTCATTCACTAAGAAGAAGGCACTGCACCAGTTCATACATTATTTGGTGCACCGGAAAAATCGTTAATCGAACGTGCGAACCGATGTACATTGAAACGCTAATAGCTCCCAGGCCATGCCCCCAAAGCATTTCACTCTGTTCCCTGGAGCTTAGTCATGGGGAACATGGAGTTCCCCATGACTAAGCTCCGAGGGGCAGAGTGAAAGATGTTGGGTGTGTGGCCTGGTCGGGAGATCAAGCTGAGGTTGCCACTCCATTTATCACAGCAGGACATCATAGAAGTGTAACTTCCAGGGGTCACTCTTCCTTCCTTAAACTCTTGCAAGAGCCAGGACCGGCTCCATCCCCTGTCAGCACTAGGGATGAACTTCGTGTTCGAGTCAAACCCATGTTCGACTCGAACATCGTCTGTTCGAACGTTCGCCGAATTGCGAACGATATGGGCCGTTCGCGCCAAATTCGTGTGGCGCGTCACGGCCCATAATTCACTGCGGCATTGCAGTGCATTGCTGGCTGATGATTGGCCAAGCATGCACTATGACCCGCATGCTTGGCCAATCACAGCGCCGTCTGAACAGAGAGCCGTAATTGGTCAAAGCCAAGGAGGCTTTGGCCAATTATGGCTCAGGGGATTTAGTACACGCCCCACACTATATAAGGCCGCCTGCACGGCGGCCCTGTGTAGTGTGTGTTCCGGCGTTGAAAGAGATAGACAGAGAGACAGTGTCATTTGATTTGAGTTAGATAGATTAGGCAGAACAGTCAGTCAGTTTAGCTGCACTTACAGTGTATTGTGTATATATATGCATCCCAGGCGTTGCATATATATATATACACTGTATTCAGTTTAGCTAGATCCGTTCCTGTTATCTTCCTACTGACAGGCAGGCTTGTCTTGTTACAGTATTTACAGCTACCTGAAGAAAATTGCTGGTGTTCTTTTGATCCTATTAGTACCACAGTCAGGCAGCTAGACTATTTACAGTTAGTGCAGTGCATCCTGCTCACAGTGTTCAGCTAGATCCGTTCCTGTTATCTTCCTACTGAAAGGCAGGCTTGTCTTGTTACAGTATATACAGCTACCTGAAGAAAATTACTGGTGTTCTTTTGATCCTATTAGTACCACAGTCAGGCAGCTAGACTATTTACAGTTAGTGCAGTGCGTCCTGCTCACAGTGTTCAGCTAGATCCGTTCCTGTTATCTTCCTACTGACAGGCAGGCTTGTCTTGTTACAGTATATACAGCTACCTGAAGAAAATGACTGGTGTTCTTTTGATCCTATTAGTACCACAGTCAGGCAGCTAGACTATTTACAGTTAGTGCAGTGCGTCCTGCTGACAGTGTTCAGCTAAACCTACAAGTTAGTGGGGTGCATCCTGCTCACAGTGTTCAGCTACACCTACAAGTTAGTGTGGTGCGTCCACCTCACAGTGTTCAGCTAAACCTACAAGTTAGTGCGGTGCGTCCTGCTCACAGTGTTCAGCTAAAACTACAAGTTAGTGGGGTGCGTCCTGCTCACAGTGTTCAGCTAAACCTACAAGTTAGTGGGGTGCGTCCTGCTCACAGTGTTCAGCTAAACCTACAAGTTAGTGGGGTGCGTCCACCTCACAGTGTTCAGCTAAACCTACAAGTTGGTGTAGTGAGACCTCTGCACAGTGTTCATCTAAAGCTACAAGTTAGTGCAGTGCGTCCTGCTCACAGTGTTCAGCTAAAACTACAAGTTAGTGCTGTGCGTCCTGCTCACAGTGTTCAGCTAAACCTACAAGTTGGTGTAGTGAGACCTCTGCACAGTGTTCATCTAAAGCTACAAGTTAGTGCAGTGCATCCTGCTCACAGTGTTCAGCTATATCCGTTCCTGTTATCTTCTTACTGACAGGCAGGCTTGTCTTGTTACAGTATTGACAGCTACCTGAATAAAATTGCTGGTGTTCTTTTGATCCTATTAGTACCACAGTCAGGCAACTAGACTATTTACAGTTAGTGCAGTGCGTCCTGCTGACAGTGTTCAGCTAAACCTACAAGTTGGTGTAGTGAGACCTCTGCACAGTGTTCATCTAAAGCTACAAGTTAGTGTAGTGCATCCTGCTCACAGTGTTCAGCTAAAACTACAAGTTAGTGCTGTGCGTCCTGCTCACAGTGTTCAGTTAAACTTACAAGTTGGTGTAGTGAGACCTCTGCACAGTGTTCATCTAAAGCTACAAGTTAGTGCAGTGCGTCCTGCTCACAGTGTTCAGCTAGATCCGTTCCTGTTATCTTCTTACTGACAGGCAGGCTTGTCTTGTTACAGTATTGACAGCTACCTGAATAAAATTGCTGGTGTTCTTTTGATCCTATTAGTACCACAGTCAGGCAACTAGACTATTTACAGTTAGTGCAGTGCGTCCTGCTCACAGTGTTCAGCTAAACCTACAAGTTGGTGTAGTGAGACCTCTGCACAGTGTTCATCTAAAGCTACAAGTTAGTGCAGTGCATCCTGCTCACAGTGTTCAGCTAAAACTACAAGTTAGTGCTGTGCGTCCTGCTCACAGTGTTCAGCTAAAACTACAAGTTAGTGTGGTGCGTCCACCTCACAGTGTTCAGCTAAACCTACAAGTTAATTTTTTGCGAGCTCTGCACAGTGTTCACCTAAAGCTACCTGTAGAAGGTTGGTGGTGTTTTCCTGATCCTATCACTACCGCAGGCAGCTAAAAAAGCTACAAGTTAGGGCTCTTTCTCATGGGGCGGATCAGTGATGATCCGCCCCGTGAATATCCGCTTGCTCAGCAGGGATCACTCCGCCGATCCCCGCTGAGCAGGAAGATGACAGGTGCATCGCTGCACACTGTGCAGCGATGCACCTGTCAGAGCGCCGCTCTCCCCTATGGGGGGATCAGATGATGACTGACCGTAGTGTCCGTCGTCACCCGATCCGATCCGAAAACGGATGCAAAAGTAGGTTTTTCCTCCGGTACACTTTTCGGATCGGAGTGGGTCGGATGTCAGCGGACATGTCACCGCTGACATCCGACGCTCCATAGAGATTCATGTATGTCCGTTTTTCATTCCGAAAACGGAAGGATGAAAAACGGACATACGGATCGTTAGTGTGAAAGAGGCCTTAGTTTTTTGCGAGCTCTGCACAGTGTTCAGCTAAAGCTACCTGTAGAAGGTTGGTGGTGTTCTCAAACTACAGGCAGGCAGTTGATTTTGCTAGCTGCAGTATCAGTACATATATATATATATATATATATATATATATATATATATATATATCCCAGCTTAGTGCAGCTACAGGCCATTAGTATGTCTGGAAGGCCAAGAAGGAGAGGCAGACAGTCACAAGCCAATAAGAGAGGGCAAGCAGGCTCTGTGTCTAGTGCTGGTCGTGGAGATGGTGCATCCTCATCAGCACATGGCCGTGGGACACGCTTGGCCTTTTTTTCAGCAGCTGGCCGTGTTGAGCCGCAACATGCGGAAGACTTGGTCGAGTGGATGACCAAGCCGTCCTCATCCTCCTCATCCTCTCTCACCCATGCCCAGGGTACGATGTCTGGCAAAGCAGTGGCCTCTTCCCTCGGCTCAATGTCATCAGTGACTGCTTCCCTAGCCCCACCATGTCCTCCTGAGGAGTCCCTCGAACTGTTTGACCACAGTGTTGGGTACATGCTCCAGGAGGATGCCCAGCGTTTGGAAGGCTCTGATGATGATACTGAGCTCGATGAAGGAAGTAACATGAGCACGGACAGAGGGGGTGCCCAAGAAGGACAGCAATCTGGCAGTCATGCTCCCCCTGCTGCAGCATACTGCCAGGTTTGCTCCAGTGATGAGGAGGGAGGGGATGATGAGGTCACTGACTCAACGTGGGTGCCTGATAGGAGAGAGGAAGAGGAGAAGGAGGAGGAGGAGGCACATCACCAACGAGGCAGGATGCCCTCCAGGGGCCAGCCTAAGGGCAGCACATTGACTGCATCACACCCCAAAGCTCCACATGTGCAGGGCACTGCAGTCTCTGCGTGTTATTCAAAAAGTTCTTTGGTGTGGGCCTTTTTTGAGACGAGTGCATCAGATCGCACCGCTGCTATTTGCAACATATGTCTCAAGCGTATCTCGCGTGGCCAAAACATCTCCCGCTTGGGTACCACATGCTTGACCAGACATATGTTGACCCGCCATGCAGTTCGTTGGCAAGCGTATCTAAAAGACCCACACCAAAGAACAAAGAGGACCTCTCCTTGCTCCTCATCAGCTGAGATTTCCAACCCCACTATACCTTCAGTCCTCTCTGAGACCTGCACTGAGAGGAATGAAGGTGTAGAATTAGGTGTGTCACAGCCAAGTACTTGTGGGCAATCTGCTTTTGGTACACCGACGTCAGATTGTACCAGGCAAATTTCCCTGCCCCAGCTGCTGCAGCGCCGATCAGTGGTAAGGTCCATATTACTGCTGACTGATGGTCCAGCAGGCATGGACAGGGACGTTACCTAAGTTTCACGGCGCATTGGGTGACTCTGCTAGCAGCTGGGAAGGATGCAGGACAAGGTGCAGTAGTGTTGGAGGTTGTTCCGCCACCACGCCTCCAAAATGCTAATGATTGTGACACACCACTCTCCTCCACCCCCTCCTCTTCTTCTTCCTCCATGGCCTCTTCCTGTGCTTTGTCCTCGGAACCAGCGGTGCTCTGTAGCCGTTCAAGGGGCTACGCAAGTACGCAGGCCAAAAGATGCCATGCGGTGCTTGAGCTGGTGTGCTTGGGGGACAGGAGTCACACTGGGGCAGAGGTTCTGTCAGCTCTGCAGGGGCAGGTTCAGAGGTGGTTGACGTCACACCAACTTAAGGCAGAAATGGTGGTTTGCGACAATGGCACCAACCTCCTCTCTGCCCTCCGACAGGGACAAATGACCCATGTGCTCTGTTTGGCTCACGTCCTTAACTTGGTGGTGCAGCGGTTCTTGGCCAGGTACCCGGGCTTACAGGATGTCTTGAGGCAGGTCAGGAAAGTCTGTGTGCATTTCCGCCGGTCATATAATGCCAGTGCTCGGCTGACCGACCTCCAAAAGGAGTTTAACCTGCCCAAGAACCGCCTAATCTGTGACATGCCCACCAGGTGGAACTCAACGTTGGCCATGTTGCAGCGGCTGCACACGCAGCAGAGGGCCATCAATGAGTACCTGTGCGACTATGGCACCAGGACAGGGTCAGGGGAGCTTGTTTTTTTTTCCCCACGCCAGTGGGCCATGATCAGGGATGCATGCACTGTCCTGTCACCATTTGAGGAGGCCACGAGGATGGTGAGCAGTGACAGTGCATGCATCAGTGACACTGTCCCCCTTGTCCACCTGTTGGAGCACACACTGCGTGGAATAATGGACAGGGCACTTGAGGCAGAACAGAGGCAGGAAGAGGAGGACTTCCTTAGCTCTCAAGGCCCCCTTTATCCAGACAGTGTTCCTGCGTGCCCGCCGATCACACAGGAAGAGGACGAGGAGGAGGAGGAGGAAGATTGTGTCAGTATGGAGGTGGAGCCTGGCACTCAGCATCAGCAGCAGTCTTTAAGGGATCAGTCCCAAGAAACACATGGACTTGTACGTGGCTGGGAGGAGGTGGCTGCGGACCATGTCGTCCTTAGTGACCCAGAGGACTCTGGACCGAATGCCTCAGCAAACCTACGCTGCATGGCCTCCCTGATCCTGCAAAGCCTGCTTAAGGATCCTCGTATTCGTGGTATCAAGGAGAAGGACCAATACTGGCTGGCAACCCTCCTTGATCCACGTTACAAGGGTAAGGTTGAAGACCTTATCTTGCCATCGCAGAGGGAGCAGAGGATGAAACATCTTCGGGAGGCCTTGCAGAAAGGTCTGTGCAAAGCGTTCCCAGAGACTGGGAGGTTACAAACTCCTCTTTCTGGACAACGTGTTGCTGAGGCTTCGGGCAGTCAAAGAAGGAGCGGTGGAGAAGGTGGCCGTCTGACCGATGCGTTCAGACAATTTTTTGGTCCGCAGCCCCAAGGTATGATCGGTTCCAGCAACCATCGCCAGCGTCTGTTTTACATGGTGCAGGAATACCTAGGGGCAAGATCTGACTTGGACACCTTTCCCACCGAAAATCCTCTGGGTTACTGGGTCTTGAGGATGGATCACTGGCCAGTGCTTGCACAGTATGCAATTGAGCTACTGGCCTGTCCTGCATCCAGCGTTCTTACGGAACGCACATTCAGTGCTGCTGGAGGCTTTGTAACCGATCACAGGGTGCGTCTGTCCACCGACTCGGTCGATCGACTGACCTTCATAAAAATGAATCAGTCTTGGATCACCACCAGCTACCAAGCACCAGATGCTGATGTAACCGAATAATTTTTTTTGAAATCTCAGATCCCTTCAAAGACTGCCTATACTGATGCTGAGTGACTATCCCTGAGAAATTATCCTCTTCCTCCTCAATCATCATGCTGATAGCTTGTAAGAACATTTTTGGTTCTGGGCGCCACCACCAGTGCCTAAGGCACAATTTTTCAGCCCCTGTTTAACAGGGGCGTGTAATTACAATTTTTGATGCAATACTTTGCAGCAGGGCTCGTTTCTGCGTTACAACTAGAGTATCTGTGAGGGGTTGCAGTGTTGTGGCACCAGCACCAGTGCCTAAGGCACAATTTTTCAGCCCCTGTTTAACAGGGGCGTGTAATTACAATTTTTGATGCAATACTTTGCAGCAGGGCTCATTTCAGCATTCCAACTAGAGTATCTGTGAGGGGTTGCAGTGTTGTGGCACCAGCACCAGTGCCTAATGCCCAATTTTTCAGCCCTTGTTTAACAGGGGCGTGTAATTACAATTTTTGATGCAATAATTTGCAGCAGGGCTCATTTCAGCATTCCAACTAGAGTATCTGTGAGGGGTTGCAGTGTTGTGGCACCAGTGCCTAAGGCCCAATTTTTCTGCCCCTGTTTAACAGGGGCGTGTAATTACAATTTTTGATGCAATACTTTGCAGCAGGGCTCGTTCCTGCATTCCAACTAGAGTGTCTGTGAGGGGTTGCAGTGTTGTGGCACCAGCACCATTGCCTAAGGCCTAATTTTTCAGCCCCTGTTCAACACAGCAGGGCCCATTTCTGCACCCACCAAGAGCGAGTGAGGACTTACAGTGTTGTGGCACCAGCCCCACCACCACCACCACCAAAGGCCCAATTTTTCTGCCCCTGTTTAACAGGGGCATGTAATTACAATTCTTGATCTAATATTTCACAGCAGGGCCCTGTGAGGGCTTACAGTGTTGTGGCCACAACAACACCTAAGGCCCAAATTTCTGCTGATTATATAGGGCAGGCCTCTACTTTCAAACATCTAACTTACAAACGACTCCTACTTGCAAACGGAAGGAGACAACAGGAAGTGAGATGAAATCTACCCCTAGGAAGGGAAATTCTCTCCTGTAAGAGTTAATATGGGAAAAACATTTCTCCTTTCCACTGATGCTTTCCAATCCTTGTTCCACAAAAAAACCCAAATTTTCAAAAAACATTTGTCATTGGGACAAAAAGTGAGGTGAAATCTTCTGAAGAGGAGGAAAGACGGCAAAACAAATGTCACAGGGGTGATAACCCTTCCCTATGTTTTCCAAAAAGCTTAAAAAAGATTTTTTGGCTGGAGCTAAACACATTAAAAATGTACCCGTTCAAAATTACAAACAGATTCTACTTAACAACAAACCTACAGTCCCTGTCTTGTTTGCACCGCCTGAATACTGCTGCTCAGAGTATATAGGGCCTGGTGGCCCCACACCTTTCCTTAATTTAATTTGGGTGCGGGGTTTAAGACCCAAAGGGCCTGGTAATGGACTGGGGGGTACCCATGCCGTTTGTCTCACTGATTTTCATCCATATTGCCAGGACCGGACATTACATTAAACCCGCAAGCAGTTTTAAATGAGATTTTTTCCTTTAAAAATGACATTTGGTGCAGGGACTGTTCTAAACACGGGAAACATGCGCCACTTTACAGGCATACTATAGACACCCCCCAGGTATGATATTTAAAGTAATATTTCACTTTTTTTTTTACTTTAAGCATCATTAAAATCACTGCTCCCGAAAAACGGCCGTTTTTAAAAGTTTTTTTTGCATTGATACATGTCCCCTGAGGTAGGACCCGGGTCCCCAAACCCTTTTTAGGACAATACCATGCAAATTAGCCTTTAAAATGAGCACTTTTGATTTTGAACGTTCAAGTCCCATAGACGTCAATGGGGTTCTAACGTTCGTGTGAATTTTCGGTCCGTTCACATGTTCTGGTGCGAACTGAACCGGGGGGGTGTTCGGCTCATCCCTAGTCAGCACCTTAGCAGCAGCTGCGGATGCACTGTCTACATACCCCCTCCCTATCGAGCCTGAGCGGCACACACACTTTTCCCAGGTCACATTTAGTAAATCAACCAGAGTGTTTAGTGGTAAGGTCCAACTTATATTATATATTATTTGATTATCTTATATTAATATGTGTCCCCAGTGTGCATCTGTTTATATTATTAAACCTCAGTCTAGAGTCTAGTAGTGGGCGGTGTGGACCCATTTTTTGTTTGCATTTGAACTGGGCAAAGTTTGGGACCAACAGAAGATATGTAGGACCAGTTCCTTGTGGCACCATGAATTTGTTGGAGTGTTTTGCATCCCAGGTAGACATGTTGCCAAAAAATCAACTGATGGAACATTAGTCTACCCATATATGGTATAATATTCTGATATATTATTTTTAGATATAATATATAGGCGGTCGGGCTGCCTATAAGCTAAGTTAACTGTTCTATAGGAATCCTTTACAACACCAAATTTAACCATATCTGCATGTACAATGGTGAGAAAAATGCTGTGAGCCCTTAGCAATGATATGAATTTATGTATGAATCCAGGCCTGAGTTGTGCCAACAATATTACAAGATACTGGGACAGCGCCTCCCATGCATACCTCTATCAAAGTATAAACTGCAGCTAGCAACAAATGCTCACCTGCTCCCTTTCTGACCTGTGATCACAGTGCTGGACAGAGAAGATCTTATATCACTGACTCCATTTACATTGGGTTTCACAAAGGGGATAGATAGATATCCCATACATAGATAGATCAATAGATCTTAGGCTGATATCACGCAGGTAATTCTTCTGCTGGTGATCCCTGGACTGAACACTGCAGAATCTCAATTGCTAGAAAAAGAGCAGTGATGAAGCTCCATTTCAATGCTCCAGTCAGCAAGTAAATGATGCCATAGGAGAAGGTGAATGGACTCCGAGCAATTACAAAACAAATGAACAGAGAACCACTCGCCTTCTCTCTAGAGGAACATTGCCCTTATTGTTTCGTCCTCTACAAACTTGTCTCATTCTTTCTTTTGCATCCTCATTTTGCAATTCCTATTTTGCTAATTGTTTCAGTCTCATTGTTTCTTTTCTTGTCTGTCCTTCTTCCCTCTCAATGCCAACCAGTTGTGCTTTTTTCTTTCTAGCCCCACTCAAAAATATTGTCCTTCTGCCTTTTCTTTGTACGCCCCTCAACAACACCATCCCCCTGTTCTCCTGCCACCTCAATTATCTGGCCATACTTGTTACAGTCTTTGCATTAGAAAATAATAATACAACTAGGGAAAAGTAAAAGATTTTAAAAAATGCAATAGAATATAAAAGAACTTGAAAGACAAATTGTTTTCTTTTATTGAACTAGCAAAAGTAAGCCCACTTCGATATAAGGTTCAGATGACATCAGTGTCAGAAACTATGAAATCAGACTGAGACAAAAGTACAGTTAAATCACACTTGTTTAATAATAAAAGTAAAAACAACAAACGTAGTCAAAACATAGCCAAAGTTCAGTAAACGGAATGGATAGTCAGCCAAGCCAGAAGTCAGGGATCAAGGTAGTGAAACAGCAAGCAGGATTTGGAGCCAGAAGGTATGTCAGCAAAGCAAGTCCTTAAACAGGAACGCAGGAGATCATCTCTGTGATGTTGACCAAGGCTAAGGCAGAGATCCTCTAGACTGGATGGCTTAAGTAGGCAGGACTGACGAGCAGGATATCAACAACAGCTGAGTAACTGTGGAGAGAGATGGGAGCTGGCAATTAACAGACAGCTGAGCGGTCAGCTCAGAGAAGGAAGCGCTGAGCCCAGCCCTGACAGTACCCCCTCCTCAACAACCCCTCCCCCTCAGAGGACCACCAGGCTTGAGGTGAAAACATCTATGGAAATCACGGAGGACGACAGGGGCATGTATGTCTGAAGATGAGACCCAAGAGCATTCCTTTGAACTGTACCCTTTCCAATGCACCAGGTACTGTATGCACCCACGGAACCTACGGGAGTCAACAATTGACTGTACTTCATACTTCTCATGGTTCTCAACCTGTACAGGGTGAGGACATGGCACAGAGGTGATAAAGCGGTTGCAGACCAAGGGTTTTAATAAGAAGACATGAAATACATTCGAAATATGCATATTAGAAGGAAGGTCTAATGCGCAAGCCACTGGGTTAATCCTGTGAAGAATACGGAAAGGCCCAATAAACCGAGGTACGAACTTCAGTGAGAAAACACGAAGCCTGAGGTTGATGAGATGACAGCCAGACCTTGTCCCCAACCTGGTAGCAAGGCGCAGGCAGGCGTCTGCGGTCAGCATGGAGTCTGTACCTATCATTAGCATGATGTAAAGCCTCCTGGACTTGTGCCCAAGTGGAATGAAGACCACGGAGATGCTCCTCACAGGACTACTCTGCAGAACAAATAAGTTAGGCAACGTGGAAGGTTGGAAACTATAGTTCGCCATAAGCGGGGACAATCGGGAAGCAGAATTCAAGGCACTGTTGTGAGAAAACTCTGCCCATGGTAATAGGTCTGACCAGTTGTTATGATGGTCAGAAATATAGCAACGTGGGAATTGCTCCAAGGATTGATTGGCTCGTTCTGCAGCCCCATTAGACTGCAAACTGAATTCCATACTGTGCACAAAAGGCAGAACCGGGACACAAACTGACTACCCCTGTCTGAGAGAATCACCTTGGGTAGCCGATGTAAGCAAAAGATCTTGCAAGCAAAAATGGAAGCCAGTTCCTTAGAAGTGGGCAACTTCTTAAGTGGAATACAATGACACATCTTTGAGAACCGGTCAAGCACCATAAGGATAACTGTGTTGCCATGGGAGTTGGGTAACTCCACAATGAAATCCATAGACAGGTGGGTCCAGGACCTCTCTCCATTGGGTATGGGTTGTAGGAGGACTACTTGAAGGTGTCATGGAGTCTTACTCTGAGCACACACGGAACAGGCAGCTACGAAGGCCGTTACATCAGCACGTAGACTAGGCCACTAAAATTGTTGAGAAATGGCCCAAACGAGCTGATTCTTCCCAGGGTTGCCAGCAGCCTTGGAAGAATGGTAAGTCTGGAGCACAGCAGTACAGAGACTCTCTTTGACAAAGCAGCAGTCACAAGGTTTCTCAGGAGACCCATGGACCTAAGCAGCAAGAATTTGTTCACCCAAAGGAGAAGTGAGACTGGTGTGAACCGTAGCCAGAATACGATCAGCAGGAATCACAGGAACTGGAACCGACTTCAACTTGGAAGTGGAGGAAAATTGTCATGACAAGGCGTCAGCCCTTACATTCTTAGTACCGGGTAAGAATGAGGCAATGTAATTGAAACTTGACAAGAAAAGAGCCCATTGCGCCCTTCTGGGAGAGAGGCGTTTAGCCTCAGACAAGAATGTGAGATTCTTATAATCAGTAAGAATGAGAACCGTCACAGTGGTACCTTTGAGGAGATGTCTCCATTCTTTCAGGGCAAAAATGATCGCCAACAGCTCTCTGTCACCAAACTCGTAATTGCACTCCGCAGGTGACAATTTCTTGGAAAAGTAGCCACAAGGATGCATAGTGCTCTCAGAGGTAGGACGTTGAGACAGAAGGGCGCCAACACCAGTCTCAGAAGCATCAAGCTCAAGAATCAAAGGTAACGTAGGATCAGGATGTGCCAACACAGGAGCAGAAACAAAGGCAGCCTCAATGAACAGGCCTGCAGCCCCAGAGTCAATTAGAGCCTGTATTTCGATGGATGACTCAACCCAAGAAAGGGTAACCGAAATCAGGGGCTTATCCTTCTGGGGATGAAACAATGCCACCTAAGGTCTATCCATTACAGGACCTCAAGGTTCGGCCATTCCCTGAACGGGTAGGACAAGACTTCAAAAAGTGGCCTGCCTGGCCACAATAAAGGCACAATCTCTCCCTCCCCCTAAAGGTTCTCTCATCCGCAGAGAGACGCGTGAAACCCAAGTGCATGGGTTCACCTTCACTGACCGACTCTGTACCAGGAGGCATGAAAGGTGAGGGAGGCACGGGTGGGACTGCTAGGCTCGGAGTGTACAGGTGGCTTCCGCAAGCTCTCCTTAAAAGAGAGTCTTTCTCCGAGCCTGGAATCAATGAGGATGGCAAACATGATCAACTTCTCAAGCTCAGTTGGTATATCTCGGGCTGCTATCTCATCCTTGATGGTATCTGAGAGACCATAAGAAAAAGAAGCCACGAGGGCCTCATTGTTCCACGCAACCTCTGCTGCCAGAGTAAAGAATTCAATGGCGTAGTCGGCAACAGTTCTTTTACTCTGTTTGATGGACATGAGGCATTTGGCACCAGAAGAGTATGGGAACGTCAAATACCCTTTTAAACGAGGCCACAAACTCAGGGTAGCTCAAGACAACAGGTTTTTGCATCTCCCATAGAGGGTTTGCCGAGGCCAAGGCTCTCTCAGAAAGCAAAGATATCACAAAACCTACTTTGCCTGGGGCAGCATCTCAAAGTATATCTCAACCTGATTGAGAAACCCTCTGCATTGGACTGGATCGCCCCCAAATCACTGGGGAGGTGGAGCGGAACCAGGCATACCTCTTATAGATGTAATACTCAAGGCGGATGCCTGCACAGAGACTGGAGCAGCAACAGGGTTGGCCTGCAACATGGGTTGTACCGGGGCGGCCACAGTGGGAGATTCCAGGTGAGCCGTGCGACTCAGGAGCGTTTATAACGCCATGGCAAACTGATCCATGCAGTGATCCAGTTCATCCAATCTGGAAAAAATATTACCAACAAGTGGATTGACTGCATCTTCTGAATTCATGACCTTCCTCTGCTGTCAGAAACCATGAAATCAGACCGAGACAGAAGTACAGTTTAATCACACTTGTTTAGTAATAAAAGTAAAAAGAACAAACGTAGTCAAAACATAGCCAAAGTTCAGTAATGGATAGTCAGTCAAGACAGAAGTCAGGGATCAATGTAGTAAAACAGCAAGCAGGATCTAGAGCCAGAAGGGATGTCAGCAAAGCAGATCCTCTGGACTGGACGGTTTAAGTAGGCAAGACTGATGAGCAGGATATCATCAACAGCTGAGTAACTGTGGAGAGAGATGGGAGCTGGCAATTAGCCGACAGCTGAGTGGCCAGCTCAGAGAAGGAAGGGCTGAGTCCAGCCCTGACACTCAGTCACCAAACAGAATTTATGAACCTCTCTTCTGAAACCCCTGTTTCTTTCCCCACCTAAAGAAGTACACTTTTGGTTGAATAAACAAAAAAAAAATGCTAAGTTGATACAACTAAAAATCGATGCTAGGTGACAGGAAGTATGGTAACAAAAAACATCAGATATTAAGGGGAAGAAGGCCACAAAAACGTCTATGTACTAACAGTATATGTCAAGGCAGTCAACAACTAGTGACACTGGAAAGTTCTCTTGTCAGCTATTGAAGGCATAACAGAAAACATCCAAACCATGTCTCACTGTAAATTATGAAGAACAGACAAAAACCTGACCTTCAGCTAGTAATTAACATCTCTGGATAGACTGGGGAATTATGCCACAAAGAGCCAAGTATTCTTGCTCAGGGCCACTGATAAGGCAGTACAGACAGCCATCCTGTACTGGGTCTGGGCCCCATCAATTCAAAATGGGGGCTCAGGCACCTGCTGAGTAGGAGGGCTGTCTGTACTGTATTATTGCAGACACCAATCCTTTTCTGTCTCCCACTGCAGCACTGCCAGCTTCTCCTCATCTCCCTCCTTCCGGCTGCACTGCAAGGGGATTGGTTTAGCGCATGCATCTCTTCCATCTGCTGTCTGGGTGAAGGGGCACAAAGGGAGGCCTGCAGCGCTGCTAGCTTCCCTCCTCTTCTGCTGGCAGCTGCAGCAGGCACACGGGGGGTGTCATTTACTGGCCCCTTCCTTTCCTGAATGAACACAGTGAGCTATCGGTAACAATCACTCCTGTATCCATTTATCACTGAAGTGTAATAAACTGTGTTTACTATGCTTCCGTTTGTGAATGAGCAGGAAGCCTCAGAGTACTTTCTATTCATTCATCTGTGCAGTTGAGGCTGTAGAGAAAGGGACTGATAAATCTATGTCCTCAGTCACTTTCACCCGGGAGGGGGGATCGAGGGGTGGGCCCTGTCAGGTAGGCTGTATGGGGCCCCGTGATTTCTAACAGCAGCCCTGTTCTTGCTAAGCATATTATTTGATACTATATAACATTTAGTCCATTTTCTTGGTATATTATGCTGTGGCAAATTATTATTAATTATGTACTTTATGTTAGATGTCAATATGTTATCATGGGCACAAAGCTATATTTGATGATCAATAAACTGCAAATATAGTACAGCTTTTTGTCAAACCATATTTTTAGTTAATACTAGAGAAGAGCTTTTAGTTTGGGATGACCATGATTTTGAATTGAACACTAGCTGTTCAGAAGTTGTGAAAATAGTAAACTAATTGGATTGTTTGCTGCCACTGCAGCTATCACCAATCATGCACTTTTTAGCTATTGAACCATGATTACGTGGCTTAGAATGGAGAACCATAAGAGTTTTATAATGTGCCACCCCCCTATCTACTGTATAACAGCCAGGGTTCCCAAGAGCCTATTGCTGATTTTTTTTTTAGATTTAAAAATCACTGTTGTGAGCTCTGTTCAAATTGGAGCCTAGTGCAATGATCTAGTATTGTAAAGATTGATATTGCAAATATTGATATTTATTTTTAAAAATGGCTGTTGATGTCCTGTTTACATGGGTGCTTATTGCAAATAATTTAATACTTTGAATAGAGATGTTACAATTATTTGTGTGTGGTGTCCTATTTTGGAATAAATGACACTCAAATGTTGTGGCCTAGGGCAACTGTCGCCTAGGGCAAATAAGTTAGTACTGGGAATGTAGGCAAAACTATCTTCTTTTGCTCTTTTTCGGGGAATAAATACACTCTAACATTGATTTGTAGCTTTAGAAATTGATTTTGGGGTCCTATTTAAATTGTAGTTTAGTGTAAATAATTTGGTATTGTGAAAGCTGGCAAAACAATATCTTGTGTGCTTTTTCCTTGAAATCAATTTACATTATGTTTATTTTTAGACTTACAAATTGCTGTCCGAGCTCATGTTCAAATTTGGGCCTAGTGCAAACAACGTAATATTGTAATTGTAGGCACTACAATTGTTTGCGGTGATTTAGTAAAAAAGGACACTCAAATTTTTATTTCTAGATTTAAAATGGCTGTTGGGGGTCATATTAAAATTGTATTCCAGTGTAAATACTTTAATACTGTGAATGTGTATAATACAATCGTTTGGGGTATTTTTCTGAAAATAAATTACAAAAGTTGTGAGCCCTGTTCAAACTGGGGCCTAGTACAAATATTTTCATACTGCAAATATAGGCAAAACATTTTAAAATAGATGTTGGTGGTCCTAATATAATTTTGGGAATGTAACAGCAATCTTTACATGTTTATTTTTCTGAAAATAAATGACTCTCTAATGTTGACTTCTAGATATTAAAATTAATGTTGAAGGTCTTTTCAAAATGGGACCTAGTAAAAGTGAACACTGTACATAATGTGCATGAGGAAGAGATTATGCACACTCAGCTATTAGGGGCTGAGCAAGTTCTGTATTTGCAAATAGAAAATGTATCTAAACCAAAAGTTTTACTATTTAAAGTGAGAAGCAAATCCCTAGGACTATTGAGTGGCCATTTTGGACCACTGGCCATAGCTAGCACAGTACACTATATTTTTTATTTCTCAGTAAATGCTGCCTGGTTTCTGCCTTGGAAAATGCGACCCAAAAAATCTGTGTACATAGCACATGCAATGTGATGTTGATCTCTGGATTTTAACATGGCTGGAGGGGGTCCTGTTGAAAAAATATGTTTCTGTAGGCACTACATCAAAAACATTACATCCCAATGGGGTTTCTTGTGGCTGCTGGGGGTCCTGTTTAAAATGGAACCTATTACAACTTATTTCATTATTTAGCTGAAATAATAAAGAGGGTTCTGCAAAAAAAAGTGATTACCTGTAATCACAACAATATTTTGAGGGCTTTTCTACTAATTCTTTTGCACCCTAACATGGAAGATTATAGTATATATTACAATGGGCCTAGTACAAATATGATAAACATTGGGTAAATAGGTACAGCGATATTTGGGGGCTTTTTCTGTGGATATATTACACACTAGCATGGACTTATTCAAGAGGAAATGGCATAAAATGTCTGCGTTTAAAATAGACCTAGTACAAGTAATTTAACAGCGTGCTCAGGCAATCCGAGTAAAAGTTTGAACCCCCCCTCCCATTTGCCCACAGTCTTCTGGGACACATCATAGGTCCCAGAAGGCTGCAGGATCATTCACAAAGCACAGCGCATGTGCAGTGGGAGTCACACCAGACTTTCCTTACTAAAAGTGTCAGCGCCGGGGATGCAAAGATTGGTGAAGGACCAGCCCGGGGGGAGAATGGTGCTGGATCACTGGACAGGTAAGTGACCTTTTATTAAAAGTCAGCAGCTATAAATACTGTATCATATTTTTTTCATACAGTTTGAAGATCCTATTTATATACTGTATATACTGTACATGGTGCACCCAAAAGAACCTAACACCCTCCCCCCAGATAATTATAATGCAGCTTTTTAGTCAGAAATATAATGTAGTATGGTAAAGGCCCTCTCTTATATGGTATCTGCAGCAGGATAGGATAGTACCTGAATTGCATATATGGCCACCTTCCACTAGTTGTCTGGCCCAAGTACCCAAAAGTTAATGAATCTGATGTTTTGAAAGCAATCCTACCAGCCATCTTTGCTTGATCTGAACAGGCGCGGTCTAATATAAAAACCAATAATAATAATAATAAAATTTTTCATGACTACACGTGAAAAGGGTAAAGAAATGCTAAGCTTGAAAAATGTTACCAAATAGGTAACATAACAAAAAAAATACTGTTGACGGGAGGTAAATTGGCTGTTGGCAAGCCATTTTTGTTGTATTGGCTGTGGACAGCCAGCCTATGCCCTTTGATGCCCCCTGCAGCTTTGCCAGTGTGATGGAATAAAACCTCCAAATTAAATAAAAGTAATTGCAGCTATGACAAATAAGGGGGGTGAAATAGGAGGGTGCTTTGGCGTTAAATTCAGTTGTGCAAAAGTGTGCAATGACAAGTCACACACAAAGGACTTTTTTGGATTTAACCAATATGTGTGAAACCAAGGATACCTTCTTTGGAGGGAAGACAGCCTGGTGGATCCAGCCACTTTCAGGAAATGTGGCAAGGAGGTGCTTTGATGTGCTACCTTGGAGTGTTTTGTGCTTCCTCGTGGATGGTGGCATAGCTGACTGTTAAGTTCTCCCTTGGGATCAGGGAGGGGTGAAATATCCACAAAAAATTTCCTTTTCCTGAACACCACTAGAACCCTACTTCCCTTTACTGGCAGCACCCCCAACCCTCCCAACCCTCCTTCTGCTTTTATTTTTCTTCTACTTCCTGCTGCCCTTAGCTCACAGGGATGGAGCCAGTAAACAGAGGATTTTAAGGCAATAGGAAATGGTACTCTTTTTCCCACTACTATGTCTCAAGTTCCCTATCTATTACCCCACAAAGTGTGTGGGCCAGCCTACCTCATTGCTGCAAACTATTCTTGATGCCTTTTAGAATGGTGACACAATAGTGTATACATTCTGAATCAGGAGCCACTGAAGTGGTAATGGTCTGATGCTGCTGGTGCAGCTGCTGCCAAATGGCCAACCTGAAGCTTTTGTGTATGGGTGTATAGCAAATACAGGCAGTTGCTAGGCAACTTGTGTTGTTGCTGCATTTTGGCCAAGAAAAACTCAGTGGCTACTACAGCCCAATGTAGTCATACACTCTTCTAGTCTGCTGCAGGACATTCTGAAAGCCAAGGTACTTAAAACAGAAACTGCTGACCTACCATAGGGACATGTGCCTGCTGAAGTACATATGTGAACAGTGGCAGGGAGACCAGCAGGTTAGTGCTGTTATCACACACAACCTGGCCTGTTGGCATGGGTCCAACTATGTCTCTGCCTGCTTGTGCCCGGCAGGCTTCCAGATTCTATGGTCCACTGTGTCCCCAGTCCCATAGGCATACTAGCTGCCAAACATTGTGGTAGCATGTTGGCTGGATCTCTAGGGCTCTTCACAGGGACTGGTTGTTCTGAGAAGTGAAGAGGGGAGGCAAAATGAATGCACTGTTCAGAGATGACCATCACTGAGGTGCAGGACATAGTGCTTCACCATCAGCTCCAGAATTTTTCCCCATCCTGCATTCTTTCCAGCCACCATTTTATTTGCCCATTTTGCATGGTAATATACTGTTCATGACTATGCTTGTTTGACCACATGTCTGTGGGTCATAAGGACCCAAAAAGTGACAGTGTGGTCCAGCAAAACGCATTGCCACTGTACATGCTAGTGAAGGGCAAGCATAGCCCAGTAGTCAAAAAATGCATGTGAGTACCTGCTTCTGTGGTGCAGCACAGGACAAAAATTGTCAGAAGGAGGTGAAAAAAGGGCAGGACCTGAAACCTATTTTGCTATACTAGATTACAAGTCATACAGGGGTGGGCTGAACCTTGGCCTTTTCACCTCAGATGCCCAAGAACCTTATGCCAACATTAATTACTTTTCTCATTGACGTGCTGCTTCCATCAAGCATTGTGGTTTGTGGTGCCTTTATCTAAGTGCAGAATGACAGAGCTACACTGAACATGCTCTTAGGCTGAGTTCAGACTACTGCAACTTTGCCAGGTGACTTCCTGGCAATTTGCTGGCAACTTGATGTACTTGAGTACCACTTTGATATGACTTTAAAGTCACTTTCAAGGAATGTCTGAGTAATCTTCCTGTGATGTCGGATCCAAATCACAATATAGATGGGAATCCAACTTGGAGGTGACTTCCATTAGAGTCTATGGCCATAAGTCAGATAGAAGTCGCCTTGAAGTAGTTCAGGAACCTTTTCTGAAGTCTGAGCGACTTAAGTAGTGCTAATTAAGACAGTTCTCATTGACTAACATGGGATTTCACATGTGATGCGACTTGGGGTCAGATCCCAAGTCGTGTCAGTGTGAACCAAGCCTAAGCACTAAGCACTCTTATGTGGCAATAAGATCCTAGGCACAGTCAATCTCAGGTATGATTCTTTTCTCAGGGTGTAAGAAGGATGATTGCCAGACATTTTAGTAAGCTCAAAACATAAACATGTTTTTTGTAGGTTGCAATATTGAAATGTGGGTGAGGTGCAATCAGGATATCCCTAAATACTGATGGGATTAAACACCAGATTAGGCTCTATTTCCCTTCATAACCTCTCAACTCTGATGAAGTACCTTCTGAACACAGACCATACTGGCTGGACACTTACAGAGTATTGGTTCATTGACAACTTAGATTATAGTGGTATCCCAATCCTTACATTCCAAATAAGAGCAACAAGGAAAGATTCCCATGTATACGTTTCCACTCAATCAGTCACTCACCACATCTCCTTTGTGGGAGACAGTCACAGCTTGTTTACTCGAATGCCCTGTACATACAATTTTTTTATATTTTTTTATATAATTTTCACTAGTGGATGTGAGTGTAATACGGGCCTATTCAATATGTTGCTAGTAACTACACAATATGGATCAATTGGTATTTTACTTGCGGAAGTACACATACATATTAGTGATTTTGCTATCTATCGCAGTATGTAATGACATGCGATCTGAGGTGTTAACATTGAATGTGTAGTAACACTATTTACCAATGGAGGGAGTTTCGTGACTGCACTAATTAGGTCCATTTTTATGTTCTTATTTTTTATCTGGAAGTGTTCTATATTTGTTTGCAAACCTGTATTTATAAATATATGTTCCCCTTTTTTTTTGTAAAACAATTAAATAAGGCTTAAGCCAAAATATTTACATGTCATTAGTAGCAGAAAGCAGTATGATGATCCAATGAACACAGTGCTGTCTCCATGGTAACCACAATGCCATAGGACTTAAATACAGAGGCCGTGGCTTCCTGGGTTTATCTTTGAAAAAGTCACGTGTCAGTGATGTAACGCGTGGGAGGAGCTTAGGACGTTCAGTGCTGCAATACACCTGAAGGTTAACAGCAGCTGTTTCTCTATGGGAAACCTCGTCCACAGCGGCTGACTGCAATCTGCTTATTTGAATGCTAATAGACCGGGAGTTTGTGAGTGTATCTCTTGTCTCTGTTTTGCTTATGTACTATCTAGTAGGTTCACTGCACAATGATCTATTTTTTCTTTGCTTGCTTTGCATAAAACCTTTATCCTGAGAGCCGAATCACCAGCAGTAAAATTGTTGAAGTGGGATGCAAGAAAAACTAAATATCCTGATACAAACGATCTAACCCAGTGAGTCAATCAATCTGGATTAAGGGAAGGAACTGTTTAATTATTTTTACTTTCTCCCACTATTTATCTCTGCCTGGACATTGTACTCAGAGTGTCATTATTATTTTATTTATACTAACCGTCACATCACCAATTTGAAGATTTTTTTTTTTGGCATTTTTTTTTTTTGGCAATTTTTTTTTTTTGGCAATTTTAACACATGTATTAGCACCATAATTATGTATTTATTTTATTCACATGTATGCATTTTTTATTCCTGGATTTAAGCTTAGTCGCAGCAGCATATTGTGCACTATTTATTTAAAGCGCATCAATTTTATACTTAGTACTATTTGTTTGGTTATCTGATCACCCTATATTGATAGCAGCTTTAATTTACTGATTTTTTTATAGCACTAACTATATTGGTATATATATATATTTTTAAGCACAATTTATTTATATCACACATATCTATCCACATCAGCGCTTGGTTTTTATTCATTTTTTTTAGCACTTATTACTTCAGAACACACCTACAGTCGCAGATATGGATATTTTTGATTTCGTAGAAAAACGCACAGTAAATTTAGATTATGTTTTCTCAACTGCACCTAGCACTGAAAAAGGAGATTTAGATACGAATTTCAGAAAATTTGGCCACCTGATGGAGAAAAAGGTGAGCCTATGGTGGGATATTGCTACCCATGAACAGTACATTAAAGACAAAATGGTGCCCAGGAGATTAAGATGGGAGGTTCCCATCTGTGATGGTCTAGTGGATCAAGAAGGAGTAAATAAATGGTACAAATTTTTTAATGACAAAGGAATGGATCTAGTTCACTTTGCCCTAAAAAGGAAACAGAGAAAATTACAGATAATTAACCAACATATCACAGAGTGCAAAAGCACATTGGAACCATTTAAAGATACAGCTCCATTTACAACTTTAACTAAGCAACTAAATAAAGTTTTAGAACAGAAAGATATAGAAATTAAGCAAAGGAAGAAAAGAAAGTACCTCAGAGATACCAATGATTATCATTTGGAACAGGTTTTTAATTGGCAGGTTAACCTTAAACAAGGTAAAACTGAATCCATTGCTTCATCCCCTGAGAGGGAGGTAAGAATAATCACTCCAAGAAGAGAATCTAACTACAGAACACCAGAAAGAAGACCGCGAACACCTGATGGTCTGAAATATGAAAGACAACCTGAAATAGAACAAAGTAGAACATATAGGGATGATGATGGCCCCAGAACTCCTAAACCTTGGTGGAAAAATAGAACAAAAAATAAGTCCCCCAGAAGACCTTATTGGAAAAATAATGGCAATAAAAGAAACAACAAACCATATCAGTCACCATGTAATTACTTAAAACCTTATCAATCACCGAATAATCGCATGAATGCTCCACAATATTATCGGGAAGACAATAGAAGGAATAATGGCTATGTGGACCAAGCACACTATTATCAACAACCAAGAGATTACCAAACTAATAACTATAGGACTGAACCAAGGGAGTACTACCAATATGCACACAGAAATGAATCAAGAGATTATCACCAAAACCCTGAGAGAAATGAACAAAGAGAATACCAACAATATACGAATGGAGAAGAATATCGGGAATATCAATCCAACCGGAACAGGAATGAAGGAGGAGGAATTGAACAATCTAGGCATGAACCGACAAGAAGTCCCATTCAAACTAACAACAGGTATGAACCATTAAGGGAATATAATGATGAGGAGCAATCAAGGTCTTTTTTAGAATATCGCCGGAACGAAGACCCCCACAAACAAGAACACCACAACAAGGAAAAAAGCCCAAACAGAAAAGGGGATGCAGAGCAGGACGGAAAGTCCAAAAGAAAAAGAGAGTATTAGGAGAAGGCATATATAACCTCAGCGGAACAGAACTAACGAGAGCTGAACTTGCGACATTAGACAAAGGCTTAAAATATGCCCCTACAAGAAATCTTGATAAATTCCAAACGTATATTGACATACAAAAGTACACCAGGAAACTGAACATTAAAAAATACATGCTATCTAAGCCTCCCAGTATACAGAATTTGGAAACAGAAGCATCAAGAGGCATTATTCACAGTAGCCTCAGAAACAGATCATTGTTTAATCCACCGGTACTGAACAATGAGCATATTCAAGTCTTCAATAGAATGGTAATACAAAATCTTGAACAATTAAAATACAAGAAAATATCTGAACCCAACAATATACAAATAGGTATTAAACGGTTAGAACAAAATAGAGAAATTGTAGTGAGACCTGCGGACAAAGGTGGAGCAATTGTGGTACTATCTAAAGAATATTACAATAATGAGTTACTAGGACAACTAAGCGATACTAATACTTATATTAAATTCAATGGCAACCCAACAAGAGAGTACAAACGGGAATTATCAGATGTAATCCGGAAAGGAGTAAGTAAAAATATTTTAAACAAAAAAGAGTCCAAATATTTATTGCCTGACACGTGTAGAGTACCCATCATCTACACCGTGCCGAAAATACACAAGAATTCAGAACAACCGCCGGGCAGACCTATCATAAATGGTATTCAATCTATTAATGCCAGGATAGGTGAATATGTCGATAAATTTTTACAGCCGTTAGTATCTCAAACTAGAGCATTTCTGAGAGATACGAAACACTTGATACAAATACTGGATTCCCTTGACTTAAAACGAGATCAAAAATATATCATTGCAACTGCGGATGTACCTTTGCTATATACAGTTATCGATCATAGTGATGCAATAGAAGCATCCAAATGGGCTATGGACAAATTCAGCCATCTCATATCCAAACAAAAAAGATTTATTTTAAGAAGCCTGGCTTTTGGAATACAGCACAATTACTTTTGGTATAAGGACAACTACTACAGACAATTAACTGGGATTGGAATGGGAGCTAAGTATGCTCCAAGTGTGGCCAATGTTTTTATGGCCAAGTGGGAGGATGAGGCAATCTTCTCAAATACCCCAGACAATATTGTGCTTTACAAAAGGTTCATTGATGACTGTATAGTAATATGGAAAGGTGACGAAGCTAGCTTAATACAGTTTTTTAACCAATTAAATATCAACCAAAAGAACATCAAGCTTGAATACGAAATAAGTGAAAAAATAGTACACTTCTTAGATTTAGAAATACAGCTAGTAAACAATTCCATTAGTACTAGAACCTATTTTAAAACAGTGGAAAGAAATAGCTACATACCAGTGAACAGTTGTCACCATGAACCATGGCTTATCAATATTCCCAAGGGGCAATTCATACGGCTAAGAAGAAATTGCTCAGATAATAATGAATATCTGAAACAGGCACAATTGATGGGACAAAAGTTT
The DNA here is from genome assembly GCF_042186555.1 of Aquarana catesbeiana. Lineage (NCBI taxonomy): Eukaryota > Metazoa > Chordata > Amphibia > Anura > Ranidae > Aquarana > Aquarana catesbeiana. The sequence continues at coordinate 177,391,306 of NC_133324.1, read as the reverse complement.
GAAGACAAAGGATATAACAAGGAATTCATAGCAGAAAAAATCAAGGAGATTAATCAAACCCCAAGGGAGGTTCTGATCCAGGATAAAATCAAAGATAATAAAGATAATAACGATATACCACTGATAATGAACTACAGCATTCAACATAAGAAAATGGAAAGAATCATCAGAAAACATTGGCCTCTTTTAAAATCAGATAAAACTCTCTGCAACATCCTACCGGATAAGCCTCACTTCATTTATAGGCGAGTCCCCACATTAAGGGATCTAATTGCCAAAAACGTCCCAGAACCCCCCAAAAGATTGACGGAATTATCCTTTTTCCAGGGGAAAGGGTTCTTCCCCTGTAAAAGATGTTACGCTTGCATCAATACCCAACAAAATGGGCAAAAGTGTAATAAATTCACAGCAACAAGTACTGGCAATGAACATACTATTAAGGACTTGATATCGTGCAGGACGGAAGGAGTAGTATATGTTTTGCAATGCTCATGCTCACTACAATATATTGGTAGAACCAAGAGGCCTATGTGGAAACGCATAAGGGAACATATCCAGAACATCAAAAAATCTTTCCCTAAGCATAATGTCTCCAGACATTTTGCTATGCACCACAATAGTGACCCCAAACAGTTGAAATTTTGGGCGATTCAGAAATACAAGCCACATTGGAGAGGCTCAAATAAGATAAGGGAACTCAGTAAAAGCGAGTCTAAATGGATATTCCAGATGGGGACTCTTGCGCCAAATGGCCTAAACATAGAATTTGATCTTAATTGCTTCATATCAGATTTTTAATACTCCGTGATACTCTCAAGACATGCCTTATTAATTTTTAAACATCTATTACATATATATTAATTTTTAATTTTTAAATTTAAATTTATATTTTATTTCGTTGGTATTAACTGGTACGTAAATTTATTGTCTCTTTATCATAATAACGATAGTCTATATTTTAGTATTTATTTTAATAAAATTAATTTTTATTATTTTTTAATATCATAGGGATCATATATTTGATTTTACTGTAAATGAGTGTATAGTATCAAATATTTGGGTTGTGCATGTAGTCAATTATGTGTATCAATTTATTTGGTATTTTAATTTAATTTTTCAATATAATTTTTTTTTTTGAAACATTGTTGCAATGGCGAACTAGTGGCGCAACAATGTAACCTTAATCTTTTATTTTAATTTTTTTATATTTTTTTATATAATTTTCACTAGTGGATGTGAGTGTAATACGGGCCTATTCAATATGTTGCTAGTAACTACACAATATGGATCAATTGGTATTTTACTTGCGGAAGTACACATACATATTAGTGATTTTGCTATCTATCGCAGTATGTAATGACATGCGATCTGAGGTGTTAACATTGAATGTGTAGTAACACTATTTACCAATGGAGGGAGTTTCGTGACTGCACTAATTAGGTCCATTTTTATGTTCTTATTTTTTATCTGGAAGTGTTCTATATTTGTTTGCAAACCTGTATTTATAAATATATGTTCCCCTTTTTTTTTGTAAAACAATTAAATAAGGCTTAAGCCAAAATATTTACATGTCATTAGTAGCAGAAAGCAGTATGATGATCCAATGAACACAGCGCTGTCTCCATGGTAACCACAATGCCATAGGACTTAAATACAGAGGCCATGGCTTCCTGGGTTTATCCTTGAAAAAGTCACGTGTCAGTGATGTAACGCGTGGGAGGAGCTTAGGACGTTCAGTGCTGCAATACACCTGAAGGTTAACAGCAGCTGTTTCTCTATGGGAAACCTCGTCCACAGCGGCTGACTGCAATCTGCTTATTTGAATGCTTCTAATAGACCGGGAGTTTGTGAGTGTATCTCTTGTCTCTGTTTTGCTTATGTACTATCTAGTAAGTTCACTGCACAATGATCTATTTTTTCTTTGCTTGCTTTGCATAAAACCTTTATCCTGAGAGCCGAATCACCAGCAGTATAATTGTTGAAGTGGGATGCAAGAAAAACTAAATATCCTGATACAAACGATCTAACCCAGTGAGTCAATCAATCTGGATTAAGGGAAGGAACTGTTTAATTATTTTTACTTTCTCCCACTATTTATCTCTGCCTGGACATTGTACTCAGAGTGTCATTATTATTTTATTTATACTAACCGTCACATCACCAATTTGAAGATTTTTTTTTTGGCTTTTTTTTTTTTTTTTTTTTTGGCAATTTTTTTTTTTTGGCAATTTTAACACATGTATTAGCACCATAATTATGTATTTATTTTATTCACATGTATGCATTTTTTATTCCTGGATTTAAGCTTAGTCGCAGCAGCATATTGTGCACTATTTATTTAAAGCGCATCAATTTTATACTTAGTACTATTTGTTTGGTTATCTGATCACCCTATATTGATAGCAGCTTTAATTTACTGATTTTTTTATAGCACTAACTATATTGGTATATATATATTTTTAACCACTTGCCGACCGGGCCATAGCCGAAAGACGGCTGCAGCGCGGTCGGCTAGTTCTGGGTGGACGTCCGTGGGACGTCCTCCCAGAATACTGCTCTCGCGCGCCCCCTGGGGCGCGCACCCGAGAACTTCCGTGACCGCCGGGTCCAGAGGACCCGGCGCATCACGGATCACGGTAAACGGCCGCTGATCGCGGCCGTTTACCATGTGATCGCTCCGTCAAATGACGGAGCGATCACATGTCAACAGATCGGCGTCATGTCATGACGCCGGTTCCTCCCGCCCCTCTCTGTACCGATCGGTACAGTGCGAGGGGAGAGGGGGAGGGATCGGATGGCAGCACCGCTGTGGGCTGTATGTGTAGTGCCCACAGCGGTGCTCAGTGACAAATACAGTCACATCCATCCATCCCTCCATGCTCAGCCATCCCTGCAATATGCCCAGCAATACTCTGCATAATACCCTGCAATACTCTGCATAATACCCTGCAATACTCTGCATAATACCCCGCAATACTCTGCATAATACCCCAAAATACTCTGCATAATACCCCGAAATACTCTGCATAATACCCCAAAATACTCTGCATAATACCCCGAAATACTCTGCATAATACCCCAAAATACTCTGCATAATACCCCGAAATACTCTGCATAATACCCCGAAATACTCTGCATAATACCCCGAAATACTCTGCATAATACCCCGAAATACTCTGCATAATACTCCGCAATACTCTGCATAATACCCCGCAATACTCTGCATAATACCCCGCAATACTCTGCATAATACCCCGCAATACTCTGCATAATACCCGCAATACTCTGCATAATACCCCGAAATACTCTGCATAATACCCCGAAATACTCTGCATAATACCCTGCAATACTCTGCATTATACCCTGCAATACTCTGCATTATACCCCGCAATATTCTGCATTATACACGGCACTACTCTGCAATATACACGGCACTACTCTGCATAATACCCCGCAATACTCTGCATAATACCCCGAAATACTCTGCATAATACCCTGAAATACTCTGCATAATACATACAATACTCTGCATAATACCCCGAAATACTCTGCATTATACCCCGCAATACTCTGCATTATACACGGCACTACTCTGCAATATACACGGCACTACTCTGCAATATACACGGCACTACTCTGCAATATACCCCACAATACTCTGCAATATGCCCAGCAATACTCTGCAATATACCCTGCACTACTCCGCAATACTCTGCAATACCCCGCAATTTTTAACCAGTTCCCGCCCACAGTCATATGACGTCCTTGACTTTGAGCGGGGATATCTGAATGATGGGTGCAGCTACAGGCATCATTCAGATATCAGCAATTTCAGCCGGCGATTTCCTACACCATAAGAATGATCATAGTGGCTGTTACACTGCTTGATCGTTCTTACGGGAGGCGAGAGGGGATGCCCCCCCCTTCCCGCCACCCTCCGGTGCTTCTACCGACTCACCGCTACGATCGAAGCCAAGATCGTTTTTTTTTTTTTTTTTATTTCAGGCTTCCCAGCCTAGAGGTGAGATGTGAGGTCTTATTGACCCCATATGTCACTGTAAAGAGGACCTGTCATGCCATATTCCTATTACAAGGATGTTTACATTCCTTGTAATAGAAATAAAAGTGATCAAAAATTTTTTTTGGGGGGAAAAAGTGTCAAACTAAAATAAATAAAGTAAAATAAACAATAAAAAAAAAAAAAAAAATTTTTAAAGCGCCCATGTCCGTGTGCTCACATGCAGAAGCGAACACATACGTAAGTCCCGCCCACATATGAAAACGGTGTTCAAACCACACATGTGAGGTATCACTGCGAACGTTGGAGCGAGAGCAATGATTTTGGCCCTAGACCTCCTCTGTAACTCAAAACATGTAACCAGTAAAAAATTTTAAAGCATCACCTATGGAGATTTTTAAGTAGCGACGTTTGGCACCATTCCACGAGCGTGTGCAATTTTGAAGGGTGACATGTTAGGTATCTATTTACTCGGCGTAACTTCATCTTTCACATTATGCAAAAACATTGGGCTAACTTTACTGTTTTATTTTTTTTTAAAGCACAAAACTGTTTTTTTTCCAAAAAAAACGCGTTCGAAAAATTGCTGCGCAAATACCGTGCGAGATAAAAAGTTGCAACAACCGCCATTGTATTCTCTAGGGTCATTGCTAAAAAAAATATATATAATGTTTTGGGGTTCTATGTAATTTTCTAGCAAATAAATTATTATTTTTACATGTAGGAGAGAAATATAAGAATTGGCCTGGGTGCTCCAGAACGCCTGGAGGTGCTCCGTGCATGTTGGGCCTCTGTATGTGGCCACACTGTGTAAAAGTCTCACACATGTGGTATCACCATACTCGGGAGTAATAGCAGAATGTGTTTTGGGGTGTAATTTGTGGTATGCATATGCTGTGTGTGAGAAATAACCTGCTAATATGACAATTTTGTGAAAAAAAAAAAAAGAAAAAAAAAAATCTTGATTTTGCAAAGAATTGTGGGAAAAGATGACAATTTCAAAAAACTCACCATGCATCTTTCTAAATACCTTGGAATGTCTTCTTTCCAAATAGGGGTCATTTGGGGGGTATTTGTACTTTTCTGGCATGTTAGGGCCTCAAGAAATTAGATAGGCCGTCAGTACTTCAGGTGTGATCAATTTTCAGATATTGGCACCATAGCATTTGGACTCTCTAACACTCACAAAGACCAAATAATATACACCAAGTTGTACTTATTTTTACCAAAGATATGTAGCAGTATAAATTTTGGCCAAAATTTACGAAGAAAAATTACTAATTTGCTAAATTTTATAACAGAAACAAAAAAAAATTCATTTTTTTACCAAATTTTCAGTCTTTTTTCTTTTATAGCGCAAAAAATAAAAAACCCAACGGTGATTAAATACCACCAAAAGAAAGCTCTATTTGTGTGAAAAAAAGGACAAAAATTTTATTTGGGTACAGTATTGTATGACTGAGTAATTGTCATTCAAAGTGTGAGAGCACTGAAAGCTGAAAATTGGTCTGGTTAGGAAGGGGGTTTAAGTGCCCAGTGGTCAAGTGGTTAAGCACAATTTATTTATATCACACATATCTATCCACTAGGGATGAGCCGAACACCCCCCTGTTCGGTTCGCACCAGAACATGCGAACAGGAAAAAAGTTCGTTCGAACATGCGAACACCGTTAAAGTCTATGGGACACGAACATGAATAATCAAAAGTGCTAATTTTAAAGGCTTATATGAAAGTTATTGTCATAAAAAGTGTTTGGGGACCTGGGTCCTGCCCCAGGGGACATGGATCAATGCAAAAAAAAGTTTTAAAAACGGCCGTTTTTTCAGGAGCAGTGATTTTAATAATGCTTAAAGTCAAACAATAAAAGTGTACTATCCCTTTAAATTTCGTACCTGGGGGGTGTCTATAGTATGCCTGTAAAGGGGCGCATGTTTCCTGTGTTTAGAACAGTCTGACAGCAAAATGACATTTTGAAGGAAAAAACTCATTTAAAACTACTCTCGGCTATTGCATTGCCGACAATACACATAGAAGTTCATTGATAAAAACGGCATGGGAATTCCCCAAAGGGGAACCCCGAACCAAAATTAAAAAAAAAAATGACGTGGGAGTCCCCCTAAATTCCATACCAGGCCCTTCAGGTCTGGTATGGATATTAAGGGGAACCCCGGCCAAAATTAAAAAAAAAAATGACGTGAGGTTCCCCCTAAATTCCATACCAGACCCTTCAGGTCTGGTATGGATTTTAAGGGGAACCCCGCGCCAAAAAAAAAAAAAAAAAACGGCGTGGGGTCCCCCCAAAAATCCATACCAGACCCTTATCCGAGCACGCAACCTGGCAGGCCGCAGGAAAAGAGGGGGGGACGAGAGTGCGGCCCCCCCTCCCTCCTGAACCGTACCAGGCCACATGCCCTCAACATTGGGAGGGTGCTTTGGGGTAGCCCCCCAAAACACCTTGTCCCCATGTTGATGAGGACAAGGGCCTCATCCCCACAACCCTGGCCGGTGGTTGTCGGGGTCTGCGGGCGGAGGGCTTATCGGAATCTGGAAGCCCCCTTTAACAAGGTGACCCCCAGATCCCGGCCCCCCCCTGTGTGAAATGGTAAGGGGGTACATAAGTACCCCTACCATTTCACGAAGAAAGTGTCAAAAATGTTAAAAATGACAAGAGACAGTTTTTGACAATTCCTTTATTTAAATGCTTCTTCTTTCTTCTATCTTCCTTCATCTTCTGGTTCTTCTGGTTCTTCTGGCTCTTCTGGTTCTTCCTCCGGCGTTCTCGTCCAGCATCTCCTCCGCGGCGTCTTCTGTCTTCTTCTCCTCGGGCCGCTCCGCACCCATGGCATGGGGGGGAGGCTCCCGCTCTTCTCTTCTTCTTTTCTTCTCTTCTTCTCTTCTTCATTTTCTTCTCCGGGCCGCTCCGCAATCCATGCTGGCATGGAGGGAGGCTCCCGCTGTGTGACGGCGCTCCTCGTCTGACAGTTCTTAAATAACGGGGGGGCGGGGCCACCCGGTGACCCCGCCCCCCTCTGACGCACGGTGACTTGACGGGACTTCCCTGTGGCATTCCCTGTGACGTCACAGGGAAGTCCCGTCAAGTCACCGTGCGTCAGAGGGGGGCGGGGTCACCGGGTGGCCCCACCCCCCCCGTTATTTAAGAACTGTCAGACGAGGAGCGCCGTCACACAGCGGGAGCCTCCCTCCATGCCAGCATGGATTGCGGAGCGGCCCGGAGAAGAAGAGAAGAAGAGAAGAAGAGAAGAAGAGAAGAAGAGAAGAAGAGAAGAAGAGAAGAAGAGAAGAAGAGAAGAAGAGAAGAAGAGAAGAGCGGGAGCCTCCCCCCATGCCATGGGTGCGGAGCGGCCCGAGGAGAAGAAGATAGAAGACACCGCGGAGGAGATGCTGGACGAGAACGCCGGAGGAAGAACCAGAAGAGCCAGAAGAACCAGAAGAACCAGAAGATGAAGGAAGATAGAAGAAAGAAGAAGCATTTAAATAAAGGAATTGTCAAAAACTGTCTCTTGTCATTTTTAACATTTTTGACACTTTTTTCGTGAAATGGTAGGGGTACTTATGTACCCCCTTACCATTTCACACAGGGGGGGGCCGGGATCTGGGGGTCACCTTGTTAAAGGGGGCTTCCAGATTCCGATAAGCCCTCCGCCCGCAGACCCCCAAAACCACCGGCCAGGGTTGTGGGGATGAGGCCCTTGTCCTCATCAACATGGGGACAAGGTGTTTTGGGGGGCTACCCCAAAGCACCCTCCCAATGTTGAGGGCATGTGGCCTGGTACGGTTCAGGAGGGAGGGGGGGCCGCACTCTCGTCCCCCCCTCTTTTCCTGCGGCCTGCCAGGTTGCGTGCTCGGATAAGGGTCTGGTATGGATTTTTGGGGGGACCCCACGCCGTTTTTTTTTTTTTTTTTTTGGCGCGGGGTTCCCCTTAAAATCCATACCAGACCTGAAGGGTCTGGTATGGAATTTAGGGGGAACCCCACGTCATTTTTTTTTATTAAATTTTGGCCGGGGTTCCCCTTAATATCCATACAAGACCTGAAGGGCCTGGTATGGAATTTAGGGGGACTCCCACGTCATTTTTTTTTTTTAATTTTGGTTCGGGGTTCCCCTTTGGGGAATTCCCATGCCGTTTTTATCAATGAACTTCTATGTGTATTGTCGGCAATGCAATAGCCGCGAGTAGTTTTAAATGAGTTTTTTCCTTCAAAATGTCATTTTGCTGTCAGACTGTTCTAAACACAGGAAACATGCGCCCCTTTACAGGCACACTATAGACACCCCCCAGGTACGAAATTTAAAGGGATATTACACTTTTATTGATTGACTTTAAGCATTATTAAAATCACTGCTCCTGAAAAAACGGCCGTTTTTAAAACTTTTTTTTGCATTGATTCATGTCCCCTGGGGCAGGACCCAGGTCCCCAAACACTTTTTATGACAATAACTTGCATATTAGCCTTTAAAATTAGCACTTTTGATTTCTCCCATAGACTTTTAAAGGGTGTTCCTCGGCATTCGAATTTGCCGCAAACACCCCAAATTGTTCGCTGTTCGGTGAACTTGCGAACAGCCAATGTTCGAGTCGAACATGAGTTCGACTCGAACTCGAAGCTCATCCCTACTATCCACATCAGCGCTTGGTTTTTATTCATTTTTCTGTACACACAATTGCACATTCCGACAACAAAATCAGATTTTTCTGATTTTTTCCGACGGATGTTGGCTCAAACTTGTCTTGCATACACACGGTCGCACAAAGTTGACGGAATTTCCTAACATCAAGAACGCGGTGACGTACAACATGTACAATGGGACTATAAAAGAGCAGTTCAATAACAAGCGCGCCACCCTTTGGGCTCCTTTTGCTAATCTCGTGTTAGTAAAAGTTTGGTGAGAGACGATTTGTGCTTTTCAGACTCGTGGTTTTCAGATCATTTTTCTGGTGTTCAGTTCTTGTGGTGCTTGTGGGTTTGTATCTGTTCTTCAGTGCGAGCAGTGAGTTCATATTTGATTATCAGTGTGTTCTTGTCCGCTCGTTGCTGATTTTCAGCTCGCTCTTCACAGGCCTTGCTGTTCTTCAGTGCATTCTGTTACTTCGTTCTGACCAGCCAACCATTTTGAAGCCATGTTGCGTTTACGTGCTCATTGTAGAGTTTGTGCTGTGCAGGGGCTTGGTGTTGGGCTTTTAGCTTTGACACAAGCCCAGTCCATGAACAGGGCAAGGAGGAGTTCATGGACGAAGAATTGGTTGCTCCAGCGTGACCAATTCTCTCACATGCCTTTGCTTCGTGAGATCCGTGAGAATAATCCTGACGATTTCAGGAACTTTCTCAGGATGATGGACCCCATTTTTCACCGTTTGTTGGCTTTGCTGTCCCCTTATATCAGCAGGCAGGACACCTGCATGCGGCAAGCCATCACTATGGAGCAGAGGCTAGTTGCCACATTGTGGTACTTGGTGACTGGGAGAAGCCTGCAGGACCTCAAGTTCTCGATAGGCATCTCCCCCCAGGCTCTGGGGATCATTATCCCAGAGACCTGTTCTGCCATCATTCAGGTCCTGCAGAAGGACTATATTAAGGTAAGATTTATGGCTGATGGCTGATGTCGGATGGTGGAGTCATCCCCAGACTGAGTTCTACAGGCATCTCCAGAATGGCAGCTTGGGCTTGCCACCTACAGAAGACAATGTGGAAGGACTCCCATTCGTCTTCGTTGCGGATGAAGCGTTTGCGCTGGGGGACCATCTTATGCGGCTATTCCTCTATGAGGACCCTCACCCCGGACCAGAGGGTTTTTAATTACTGGCTGTTCAGAGCCAGAAGAGTGGTGGAGAATACGTTTGGAATAATGGCCAGCCAGTTCCGGATATTTATTACGCCCATAAACATGGCGGAATATAAACTTAATCACATTATCCTTTCTTGCTGTGTTCTCCCCAACTTTTTAAGGAGAAACTCTTTGAACTATATTGCCTCAGTTGGGCCTGAGGCCGGAATTCTTAAAGAACAAACCCTGACGGCACTTGAAACTGGCCGTCCTGGCTTGCCCCCCCAGAGCGCCCATGAGGTCAGTATAAGATACCTTGAATACTTTGCGGGTAGGGGGGCCATCGATATGCCAGACAATGTCTGAGACATTTTTAAAATAAAAATATTTTTGAAACTGAACAAATATTTGCTTGGATTTACTGCTTGACTTTCTTTTAGCTGTCTCCTCGGTTATCTTTTAATGGTATATTTTTATTGGCCTTTTTCTTCAACAGTGCAAACAAAATTTCTTTGAGACGTGAGGTGACAATCTCTTCTTCGGCTAACTATTATTATTATGTTGTGGGTCTGCTACACACACACCTTCTTTTTGTAGTTAATGTATGTAATGCATTACTGACAAAAATATTCATCTTTTTCTGCATCATGACAGAAATTTGGGGAGCCATAAAAATGGCATGATTGTGGCAAATTATAAAGCACTGTGGGTGTTATTTACTAAAGGCAAATCCACTTTGCACTACAAGTGCACTGCAAAAGTGTACTTGAGACTGCACTGAAACTGCACTTGTAGTGCAAAGTGGATTTGCCTTTAGTAAATAACCCCCATTGTCTCTGTAAACACCAACTTTACTCCAAAAACTTCTTTTGAGCATTGAAAGAAGCCACACATTGTTCATTATCAAACTTTTTACTCAAAGCACAATCACATGTGCGTTTATAAAAGGGTTTTTTAACAAACCAGCATTTTTTGTGTATAACATTTTTTTGGTCACATTAATTAGAAATGGCCGTTTATTGGTAAAACAGGCATGTTTAAAACCATAAAACAATACACAACTCAGGAACTTACAAAGTTCAACTTTGATAAAGTGAAAGCAATATCAGACATTAGTATGTCCAAACTGTGTTGATATTGCCTTCATCAGATGGGGTGAAGTCACCCCTGTAAAAGCCAAATTTTGAAGATGCACACAAATTGGAATTAAAAATGGGGATTTCCCTCCTGACCCCATGCCTAATGTCAACATGTGCTATCTCCCATCATGGGGGATCAATGGACGTGTTTTGGGTGTGCAACCCCTTCCTCTCAGCTACTTTATTAGCGAGAAAGGGGTTGCACCCACAAAACGTGGACACTGATCTTCCGTGATGGCAGATAGCACATGTTGACACACTGTGTGCATCTTCAAAATTTGGCTTTTAAAATACATAAAAAATTATTTGTAAAAACAAAAATAGACGAGAAAAGATTTTAGGATTTTTGGGTGCTTTAGATTCTCCCTAAAACATCAATGATGTTCTTCATTTTTTTGAACATCATTGATGTTTTCCTTTAGATGTTCTAAATCGCGATTGCACCCCATTATCTCCCCGGTGAGGATCTGGGCACTTTCACTGGTGAAATGAAATTCTTCTTCCACAACATCCCCAGCACCTAAAAATAAATAAAAAAACACACCATGTATTATAAATATGCAGGCATCCATCTATTACCTGAAGCTGTGGTCGGATACACTCACCTGTTGTGGTGACAATTTCATTCATTTCAACAGTGTCTTTTCTCCCCTATATGAAAAAAAGGTATACTTAGCACACAGATATTTGATGGCAGAAATAGGAATATGAAACATTGCTTGGAAGTGGGGTACAATTGTCTGTTTTAGCAAAGTTCCAAGCTGAAAACATTTTTTTTGCCTTTCTAAAGCTGGAATACTTACCTGTTTTGTGCAAGTTTCACAGATGGAGACACCCCTATAGTATTCACTGGAGCACCTGTGTGGGACCCCCTAATAAAAAGGGTGTTCTGGTGTCCCACACTAGTGCTCCTGTGTCCAGATGTGTAAACAGCTGCTGAATGTCCTCTCCTTACACTGAATCAAGTTTGAATTTCATTCTAGTTACAAACCCATCTAGACAACAAACTTTTTAAATAGAACTAGACCTGAAAAAATGTATTGAACTACATCTGCACAAAACATCATATTTTAGTAGCCGAACGAACAATGTTTCCTACAAACAATTAATGTGCCCATGAACATGAAAGTTGCCATTTTAAACTGTACAACAGTAAAGAAAAGCACATGGAGCAGCACAAACATAATAATAATAAGAATAGGAACACAGGACTACTAACTTTTTTGCAGCACTCTCCTGATCCTTCTATACTAATCGTGCTCCCTCAATTTCAGGTCCGACCAGCGTTTCCTCAGTTGATCCTTGGATCTTCGTACACCAAAATTCCTGTGCAGACTCTTCACAACTTTAGCCATGATCTTGGCCTTTCTCACATTTGGGGTTGGGTAAGGTCCATGCTTCCCATCATAGACGGCCCTCTTCAAGATGTCCACCATCTCCATCATCTCTACAAAGGCCATATTTGATGCCTTAAATCTCCTGCGGGATCGGGACGTTTCTGGCTCCGGGCTTTCCTCCTCCTCGTTGCTGCTATTATCATGCACCTGCTGTGTCTCCGCCATGTGCTTTCCCACTGCTCCGAAAGAGAAGGGACATGGAATAGACTAGAAAGAATGTCAGGGGCGGGCGGAGTTTAATGCATGCGCAGTGTATATAAAGCGTAACACACGTGCGTCGTACGTACAATTTGTGAGCGGAGGAAGGAGTCACGGAAGTGCCAATCATGATAATGAAGGTACAATTTTTACTTGGGCCTATACTGCTTATAGATTGAGGCCTATATTGGGACATGATTAGAAGAGTTTAGCCTGATATTAGGGTTTGTCTTGTGTTGTGTCTTGCAGATAAAATGGATGGCTTCAAAGACCATGGTTTCCTCCCAATATTCATTAATAAATACAGGGAGTTGCCCTGTCCATGGCAGGTGAAACATCCACAATATAATAACAAATTAAAGAGGCAGGCAGCACTGGAGAAACTGCTGGAGTTGGTGAAGCAGCAGGTCCCCACGGCAAACATCCCCTATTTAAAAGCCAAAATTGGTGGCCTGAGGAGCACTTATCTTAGGGAGCGCAAGAAAGTCCAGGATTCCATGAGATCCGGAGCTTTGTCTATGAGTTTTCCTTCAAAAAGGACAGTTTATTGTGACTAGACAGGTACATTTACAAAATACAATGTGAAATTAACAAGGGACACCAATGCCAACCAATCTCCTTGAGATTCAAAAAGACAAGATAATAATGGTGTTGTGGTAACTTGACACACAAAACCCACCAAAAAAATTATGGAGATCACCAAAAAAAAAAAAATTTCAATAAAAAAACAGGAGATCTTGATTAAAAGAACAAACAACAGATAATAAAAAATATAAAAGCATAAACCAAAAAAAAATTCGGTAGATCTGACGAATAAAAATATTATATTCATGAAATCACGAGAAATAATAAAGAAAGAAGTTTGTGAAAACTCTGTGTGAATATGAGCAGCAAAACAACTTCATTCTTCTAGCATTATAAAGAAGAAGAGAGTGCGCTGCATTAAACAATTTAAAACATTGCAGCGTGACGAAAGTACTATATGCATTACAAACGCTAGTTTTACCAGACCGAGCACTTTCGTCTCGTAATTTCTTCTGAGCATGTGTGGCACTTTGTGCGCCAGAATTGGCTACACACAGTCCGAATTTATGCGAATGGATTTTGTTGTCAAAAAATTTTAGATCCAGCTGTTAGGTACCTGGTAGTTGAGCCTGACTGGTAGAAGAAGACCTCTCCTAAGCGCTGGTTCAGGAGCCACTGGAGTGGGAACAGTGGTCTCTTGAGCACAGTGGGTAGAAGTGCCTGGTGTGGGTCCTTGCGGTGGCTGACACAGGAGCTGGGAAGACGTCCCTCGGGATGGCTGGGCTGCGGATGCAGGCAGGTAGAAGCTGGTTAGCAAGCAGGCAGGTAGAAGATATGGCCGCAGCAGAACCTGGAGCTGGAAGAGCAGACTGGAACAGCGTCACAGGACACAGGCAAAGCAGAGTCAGACAGTCCGTTTGGCAGGAGATCAAGCAGGTATATGACAGGAGGGATGATCGCAGAAAGGTCAGGCAGGCAGGCAGAGGTTCAGCAACGGGTCACAAGATATAAGCAAGTCAGGCAAGCCGGGTCGGGTTGGAGACAGAAGAATGGTCAGAAGTAGCCCGGTCAATAGCAAATAACAACAGGCAGGATACAGGAACTCAGGTGCAGAGCTGCAGATGAATAGCACCTGATGGAAGCATCTGACAACCTTTTAAAGAGTCCTTGGCACCAAACAACCCTAGCGCGCACGGGTGCGCGAACGTGCGGGAGCACGCCGGCGCCCCCCGGTGGGGAATTCAGCTGAACTGCCCTGGAAAAACCCCTCGTGTGCACGTGCGCACGCATGTTCGCCCGACGGGCACCGGCATGTCCCTGACACCCTTTGTCGGAAATTCCGATGGAAAAAGTATGATTGAGCCTACACACGGTCGGAATTTCCGACAACAAGCTCCGATCGCACATTTTCCTTTTGGAAAGTCCAACCGTGTGTGCAGGGCATAAGTCATACATTTTTGGCCCCAAGAAGCCAGAATTGTTAGGAATACTTCCCAGAAGGGGAGGTCCCTGCTTCTTTTCTAACCCTAGGCCCAAAGGCATGGGTCAAATAACAGATTTTTCCAGTGATATCCTCACAGGGCAAAAGCCCATGAGGGAAGAAGCTTGACACAAAGTGTCCAAAATATTTAACAATTCTCCCTGAATGCATCTCCAGTCACCCTACAACCCTGTCCATTATCTAAGTACCGTATTTATCGGCATACCAAATGCACTTTTTCCCTCTGAAAACTGAGGGTACACAGTGCCTGCATGTTATATGCCGATATCAAGTTTTACCAACAGGGGGCAGGGATCGGGTGGTCCGCCCCAGGAGCCACCCATTGGGGGGGTGTCAGGCTGGCCGTCCTGCCTCTCCTGGCCCTGGGACAGCGCTGCCTGTATAGTCTAGAGTTGAGAAAAAAATCACTTGCCAGCCCCTTCTTCTACACTGCTCCTCCTGTGTCAGTGTCATTGTAAAACGAAGCTTGTAAATATCTCAATAGCTCTGTTTTTTCTGACTGCTCTCCTCCTCCCACTCCTCTGAGTGTAGCTTTAGATTGGAGCAGGAGAGCAATCACATGACCATCTATGTATCGTCAGAGGAGAGCAGTCATGTGACCAGGTCAGTGGAAAAAATTGAGCTATTGGAGGTATATGGAAGCTTCATTTTACAATATGAGTGACACAGGAGGAGCAGTGTGGAAGGGGCTGGCAGTGACTTTTTTTAACTGTAGAGTATGCTGGCAGTGCTGTTCCAGGAGACTGGGGGTCTCCTGGGAGTGCAGGGAACTGGCTGTATACTGGATGGGGGGGCTGTATACTGGATGGGGGCTGTATACTGGGGAGGGGGCTGTAAAATGGATGGGGGCTGTGTACTGGGGAGGGGGGCTGTATACTAGATGGGGGGCTGTGTACTGGGGAGGGGGCTGTATACTGGATGGGGGGCTATGTACTGGGGAGGGGGGCTGTGTACTGGGGCTGTATACTGGATGGGGGCTGTGTGCTGGGGGGGCTGTGTTCTGGATGGGGGGCTGTGTTCTGGATGGGGGGCTGTGTTCTGTGCAGGGGGAGGGGGACTGTGTACTGTAAAGGGGGCTGTGAAAAAAATTTTTCCTTAAACTTCCCTCTTAAAATTGGGGTGCGTGTTATACGTCTGTGCGTGTTATACACTGATAAATACTGTAATTAAACATTCATAACACAGAATGTCACCTTTCTAGCAAACTCTTGTGCAGCAAGATCAAACAACAAGTGGCAAAGAAAAACCTTTCTATGCTTAACAACTGCTCCTGCTGAGGTACACATAAGCTGGCTGGAGCCCACTGCTTCCTACAGAATTAGAAATATACAAATGGAATTTAGAAACATTACTACATCCCTGCAGAACCATGTCATGTGATAGTGGAATTCTGTAACGTATTCTTCACACTTTTGTAACCTTGAACAGCTAGGACATTCTGGTAGTACCAAGTTTATACTAGAGATATGTGGTTATGATATGTAACACTGCAATATGGGTTCTTTGCAGATAAAAAGTATATACAATTTAATTCCCCAGTTAGAGTGAACCTTTATGACATTATATAAGCACATTATCTGTCAATTCTGTCAAAGTAGTTTTCTATTAAAGGGTGGAATGTGATTGTGTCACAGTGAGGGTGATTTCACATTATATTATAGGATTATAATAATATGCTTTGTACTGGAGAATGCAGTTAAAGAGCCCCTAAAGCTAATATACAATGTTGTTTTCCATAAAAACCAGATACGTGGAAGTCAATGTGCCCTTTCTTGCAGAATATATGCTCTTTAGCTGAGTGCAGCCTATTGCCTTGTTGTTTTTGTTATCATCCAGTTCTGTCTATATTAGTTTGGGCAGAGGCCAAGAAGAAGCTGAATGAAGTACTTCAATGGAATAACTGACACAGAAGTCAGCTATGTGTAGAAATATTCATCCCCACACACAGAGACCCACACAACAGTAACGTTATATGATAAAATATGATTTGATAAACGTAAAATCGAGTTCACTGGTTTCCTTTGTACTCTGAGTTTAACAGCCTTAAGGGAAATATTTTTATACTACTTATAATTTTCAATTGTTATATTCACTACTAAAAATCAAATATTGTGTTTTTCATTACCGTTTAGATCAGTTAAATAACAAATAATGCATATTTATCACAGTCAAAATGGGGGAGCTTTATGTCATGGCTACTCTCTGTGAAATGTCATTCTTACAGCTACTGTTTGCAAAAATGGCAAACTTTTAGATGGATGAATTCAGTCTGTCAGAAAGCCTACAGGTAGTTGTGGACTTGTTTTGTTTTGTTTAATGTTGGAATTACTCATCCACTTCTTTTGCAGTTTGTCAATACTTTCTGCATCTGCAAAAAAAATCTGTTACTTTCATTAATCCTTCAAGACTGCTTAGATTTTGATTAGGGATGAGCCAAAAGATCAGCGCTCAGACTAAACTTTGACTTTTCAAGTGTTCAGGCATTTGGACCAACAGGTATGGTCTGGATGTTCGAGTCTCCATTATACCACAACCAAGAATATTATGCCGGAGGTTCATAGAAACATGGGGTAGTGCTATACAGAAGGTGTACACATGTGTCCAAAGCCTTTGGAGACATGAGTCCAAGTGTTTTGGACACATGTGTACACCTTTTGTACAGCACTGCCCCATGTCTCTGTGAACCTCCAGCATAATGTTTTTGGTTGTGGTAGGAATTATGTGAGTGCATCTTATAATCTTTACATGATTGTACTCTAAAAATATGATTCTTTTGCTATTTTCTGCTTGCCATATTGACCTTTATGTATGTCCTAGTGATCCTTTAAGACTGCCATCCCCCCCGAGGAAGACCTAATTGGTCAAAATAAAAAGGGTTAAATTAAAGTGGTTGTAAAGGCAGAAGGTTCTTTATCTTAATGCATTCTATACATTAAGATAAAAAAAAAAACCTTCTGTATGCAGCAGCCCTCCAGCACCCCTAATACTTACCTGAGTCCCATCTTTATCCAGCAATGTCCATGAGTCCCTCGGCCATCCGGGACTCTTCCTCCTCACTGGCTGAGACACAGCAGTGGTGCCATTGGCTCCTGCTGCTGTCATTTAAAGTCAGCAACCAATCAGCAGAGAGAGAGGTTGGGGCCAAACCACAGCTCCGTGCCTTAATGGACACACAGAGCTGCAGCTCAGCTTGGGTGCCCTCATAGCAATCTGCTTGCTGTGGAGGCACTTGACAGGAAGGAGGGGCCAGGAGCCAGGAGCAGCAAAGAGGGTCCCAAGAAGAGGAAAGTTGTGGCTGTGCAAATCCACTGCACAGATCAGGTAAGTATAAAATGTTTTTAAAAAAGAAAATTGAAACTTTACAATCACTTTAAGACTGCAATCAACCTGAGGAAGACCTAATTGGTCAAAACGCGTCAGTACTTGGATATGTGTAAAGGGCATTGTGTTTTGACGCCATAGCATACTATTCCCCATGGGGCTATTTTTATTGATATTCTCAATAAATATATGATTTTACATTTTGTTTATTTTTTCACACTTTGAGGGTATCACAGAGTCCCTTTTCTCCCCTTTATTCCCCTTTGTGGATTCCAATATTAAAGTAAAGGGAATTTTGTGGGACTTACATTTTTTAGTAAATGACTTAGCAAATGTCTGAGTGTCTTTATTATCCCTTACTCATTCATGTGGGGGAGGGGGGTCAGACCTGGGGGCCCTGGACTTTTTAGAATGGGGTTGGGTCCGCATCCAAACTTTTTTGAAGTTTTCTAACACTGTTTGAACTGAACCCAAGGCAGTTTGGCTCATCTCTAGGCTTAGGCAGAACTTTTGAGTCTGGTATAAATATTAAAGTGGTACTTTATGTTAAAAAAAAAAAAAAAGTTTGAGATTCTCCTAAAAATCTTTACCAGACCTTTGATCTGGACATGCATCCTGCCTGGAATCCTTACCATACTAGTATATATATATATCCTCAACATGAGGAAATGGGGGTTATCTTATCCCCATGTTAATAAGCACAAGGCCACAATGCTGGCCTGGTGGTTGTGGGGGGAATCTGGAATCTGGAAGCCCCCTTTAAAAATAAGAGGGCCCACAGATACCCCACCCCATTGTGCATAGTACCGCTACGCATTCAATAAAAGTGTAACCTGGAAATAAGAACACTCAAGCATTTGACAAATCTTTATTAAAAAAATTCAAATCCCCCAAAAAGTTCCTCATTGTAAAACTACCTGATGAAACCGGCACACACGACCAACCTTGGCAGTATAGCTCACCAAATGACAGCTACCCAAGCAATTAGCAATATAGGAGATGGGGTGTTTATAGTAGTGACATTATTGACCAAATATCACCAGCAATCATACTGTATTTGGGCAATGATATCTCTGCTATTGCTTTCCCTTTGCTTGCATGGATTTGCAAGGATTCTCAGCCTCATAAGCAATGTGCAAGTGGCAGTGTGTGATTGCTAGGGATAGAGTCGGGGCCAGCACCCACTGCTTCCTTAGGAACCATTGACAGTGTGAAGCTGTCATATATTGAAGTTGCAAAAATACAGCTTCTATATATGATGCTTGACTCCTGCCAAACAGGGGGGCTAACAGGCAAAAGTTCAAGTGTTTATCCAAACAGCCAAAGTTTGGTCCAAACCTAGAGCACATCCCTAATGTTCATATCAAATTACAGGCAGACTGGTACAGGGAATGTGGAAACAACAGAAGTTTTCTTTTGTACAAGTACAAGTGCAATATTGCACAGATATATGGCACTACAAATATGGCACTACAAAAGTTTACATTATTTTTTTCCAGTGAAATAAATATACTTTAGTGTTGATGTTTTCATTAAATGTAGGATGGTGTGTGTCCTGTTCAAAATGTGACCTTGTGAAAGAGCTTAAATATTGTGCAATAACAATAATTTTGATGGCAAGACTGCAAATTGAGTCACTACTATATGTATGCATTTTTTTTCTTAGAAATATATTACTACACTACAATAATACATTATAGTTTTAATGTATTGCTTAAAACTTCCCTAGTGCCCCTCTCTCAAACTGTGGGTTATTACAGCTGCTTTTATTGCCTAAATTACTGCTTAAACAGACACTAATCGGTAATCTGTGCAATATGCCTAGATTTTTTTACTGAAACCATACACTTTATTTTTAATTAAATAATAAATCAAATTCCTGCTTTCTTCCTTTGCAATTGCAGCCTTGAATGTGCTTATATTCTGCTGAGTGAGTCTGTATAATATTTCTGGCTGTTCTCTTTTAAAAAATATGCTATTTATATTGAAAGTCAGTTTATTTTTATGGAAAAAAGAAGCTGCGCTGTGTGAAGATTCGATCCAACAATAGCTTGTAGGTATCAAGATATGGATGAGTGACAGTTCAAATGCATCCAAACAAACACCCAAGTGAGACTGATCCACAAACAGAGGCTGCAAATCCAATCCTGTCCTCCTAGTGAAACAGCGTGGTGACGTCAGCACGTATCCTCCTCCAGATGCGTTTCGTCATAAGTTGACGTTGTCTGGAGGAGGATACGTGCTAACGTCACCACGCTGTTTCACTAGGAGGACGGGATTTGATTTGCTGCCGGCCGGATCTGTTTATATTAGCGCGATTTTACTTTCGTTTTAAAATGTAAGTGCAATACTATTTTTTATTAAATATGTGGAAGCAATATTACGCTATGGTTGGTTTTTTCCCTTATACCCCGCTGAGATACTGAGATCTATCAGAGTTCCATGGCATTGGGACGTGTGGAGTATATAGGCAACCAATCCATATCCATACCTGTCCAGACGATCTTTCCATACAAGTAAAGGCCTTGGCTGGGCTATAGCCGTCTGCTGGGTTTTGCTTGCCATCTGGTAAGCAAGTTTTTTATTTGGTGGTGGCACTTATTTGTGGATTAGTCTCACTTGGGTGTTTGTTTGGATGCATTTGAACTGTCATTCATCCATATCTTGATACCTACAAGCCATTGTTGGATCGAATCTTCACACAGCACAGCTTTTCTTTTCTATTCTGTTTTTGTGTATCTCGCAATAAGCTGCTGCTTTTTGGACTTTCCATTTTTCCTTTGACTTATTATCAATTTTGATCTAGCGCGTTTTTTTCTTTTTAGTTTATTTTTATAATTTCTATTTATTCCAAATTTATCTTTTATCAGTCACTTGCTGCTCACAATCTGTTCCAGAGCTGCTTTTATTATCCCAACACTTCACAGTATAATTTCAAAACAAAGTCTTATGCCCCATACACACAAGCGGAAATTCCGCCAGCAAAAGACCGATGAGAGCTTTGGTCCAAAAATGCGACCGTGTGTATGCTCCATACGACTTTTGCTGGCAGAATTCCAGCCAGCAAAAGATTGAGAGCATGTTCTCAATTTTTCGGTCCTAAAAAAGTTCCGATCTGAAATTCCGATCGTCTACCAATTCCGAAGTGCAAAATTCCTACGCATGCTCGGAAACAATTTGACGCATGCTCGGAAGCATTGAACTTCATTTTCTCGGCTCGTCGTAGTGTTGTACGTCACCGCGTTCTTGAAGGTCGAAAGTTCAGTGAACTTTTGTGTGACCGTGTGTATGCAAGCCAAGCTTGAGCGGAATTCCGTCGGAAAAACCATCCAAGATTTTTCCGACGGAAATTCCGCTCATGTGTATGTGGCATTAGAAAAAAAAAATAAAAAGACTGTGCACCCAAAACACCCACTTTTACCACAGGACTTTGAAATGCAGCTTCTCGGTCACAAATGTCCCCTGCTGCCATCCCTCACAGACATGACAGGTGCATCAAGGTAGGATAGTACCAAAATGGACCTCCAGCCACTGGTCCAGCCTGAACACTCACTTAAATGTTAATAAATGTAATTGCTTAAACATGTTCCTATTTACAGTCTTGCTGTCCCTGCCTGCCATCTTTGCTTTACCTGGGTGGAGATGGCTAACCATAGAAAAAAATGTTTTTTTCATGATAACTACTGAAAAAGATTAAAAAAGATAAACTTGAAATATTTTTCCGAATAAATAATATAACATAAAAAAATAATAATGTGTGGGTCTGGGACCATTGTTTGACTCCTTGCTCTTTTTTTTTGCCCTTTCTATCTTTGTTTCAGAAACCATAGGCCTCTCACTGCATGAATAAGAAAAATACAAAAATATGAACATTAAAAAAGGCAGTTCTCAAAGGGCAGCTTTGTCCGTGTCAGAAATGAGTGGCAAACCAAAAGCCAACTTATGTGAGGATTGCCAGCCTAGGCTGTTTGGTTTTTCCCGGAAGCTATGCCTGTAGTGCAATTGAATAAAGCCACCACAATAAATAAATGTAATAGCAGCTGCGACAAATGGGGGGATGAAGTAGGGGGACATTTGGAGTAAACCAGTGTTGTACAAAGGTAGACCTATGTCTACAGGCTAGTCAATTTTAGGGTCCATCAGGAGATGCAGCAAAGAGGTCCTTTGCCATGCTAGCTCAGAGTTAGACATTTTATGCTCCCTCCTACAAGGTGAAAGAAATTTCCCTTTGGATCTGAAAGAGGTTAAATGCCCCCCTTGAAGCTGCCAAAAATGTCTCTTCCTCACTACCAGTACCACCAAATCTTCTACTCCACATTACCAGCACCACAACCCTACGCCTCTCTGGAAGTAAACCCAAACTTTCTACTAGTATATGACAAGCCTAAGTATTACATAATAGAAGTATGAAATATATTTCTTCTATAGACAAAATATTCTTCACGTTTCCCTTAAGCTATGACTAAGTTTGTGAAGGCCTAAATGCTTGGCCAACTGATGCTAAAGAGGAAGTTTCTCAATCTGAAATGCGCTCTTCCCTTTAGCATAGAACATGTGACCAAGCGTGTAGGCATATGGCCAACACTGAAGATTAGATATATATATATATATATATAGATATATATATATATCTATATATATATATATATAGATATATATATATATCTATATATATATATATATATATATATATACACATACACACACACACAGCGGGTAAAATAAGTATTGAACATGTCACTATTTTTCTATGTAAATACATTTCTAAAAGGTGCTATTGACATTATATTTTCACCACATGTCAGTAACAACCCATGCATTCCATACATACAAAGAAACCAGAACCAATTATTTCAGAAATTAGGTTTTGTGTAATAAAATGGGCTATATGGACACGGAAATTTTTTTTTTTTTCAATAATGTGAAGTGTGCCAGTACCATATGCTGTAAACAGTCCTATACCATGATGTTCAAACTCTAAACTTTACTGTTGGTATGGTGTTTTTGGAGTGATGTGCAGTGCCATTTGACCTCCAAACTTGGTGTGTATTATGTCATCCAAAGAGTTAAATTTTGGTCTTTTTTTGATCAGTTTTGGTCCGTTTTGGCCTCATCTGACCAGACTATTTTCTCCCAGTATTTCACAGACTTGTCTAAATGTTATGCAGCAAACTTTAAACGAGCTTCAACATGCTTTTTCTTCAGCAATGGAGTCTTCCGTGGGGAGCGTGCATATAGGCCATGGCGGTTGAGTGCATTACTTATTGTTTTCTTTGAAACAATTGTACCTGCTAATTCCAGGTCTTTCTGAAGATCTCCACAAGTGACCCTTGGCTCTTGGACAACTCTTCTGATAATTCTTTTCACTTCTCTGTCAGAAACCTTCCAAGGAACACCTGGTTGTGGCCGGTTTATGGTGAAAATATGTTCTTTACAATTCCGGATTATGACCCCAACAGTGCTCACTGGAACATTCAGAGGTTAACATGTGGACGACATGTGGTTAACATGTGGTCATGTCAATAGCACCTTTAGAAATATATTTACCTAGAAAAATGGTGACAGGTTCTTTACTTATTTTACCCACTGTATATATCATAAAAAACAGCCCTTAGTATAACAATAAATAAATAAATCCTGAGTAAAGCCATTTCCAGGAGTGCAAATGTTATATAAATCTGTGAAAATGGAGAAACATTGTACAAACATACAAAAATGTGTGCAGATATCTATATGTGCAAAAACATCAACTGCTTAGTGCAATAACAGTGCAAAACAGTGCATTGCAATTTACAAAGTCTTTTTCCCTCTTAGGATGAACATCAGTCCTTATGCAGTGCATGAATTTGCTTTTTAAAACCACATGATTTTCTCCAAATGACTCAAAACTCTTCCACCACCACCAGGTACAACTCTAATGGGATAGAGCTCACTAAATGTAGAAGAACAGGTAAATAAATAAGCTGGTCCAAAATACATTGATTTGCAGTATCCTTTATTAATTAAAACAAAGCAAGGTGAGTACTTACCAAACATAAGTGCTTTACCAAACAAATATAGGTGGTGCACACAAACTAACCCAGAGCTTCCTTCTAGCAAGTGTCTCTACCTCCTCTGTATCTAATGTCATCACTGTTTGTTAACTCCACCCAATGCATTTCTACACCAGGATGTCATTAGGATAGGTTCCATACTGCAGCACCTGTCCTCTCAATTAGCCACATTAACCCCTCTATTGCCAATAAAAACTTCTGAAAAATTGGGACAGAATCAGCAAAATGATACACCCACCCCCTCTAATAATATTTAAACCAAACACCTTAAAAATATAGTATTACAATTAGTAAATATATATAAAAAATCCTTTTAATTCCTCCCCAACTCCTCCAATTCAAAGATCTATATGTTTATTCATAAATAACTAATAATCATATTATACATATATTTACACAAATAAAAAAAAATTTTGTTGAAAAATAATTAAAAGATACCTCATTATCCCACTTCACCAAAATGATACATCTAATAAATGAAAATATTTAACCAATTTAACATTTTAAAAGGTTTAATAACCCAATTATAATTTTATATTGCATAACTATTTTGATGTATTTATTTGTTTATTTATTATAAATGTAATGATTTTTTTTGGGGATGTATAATATTGTTATTATTAAAGTGGCATTTATGTGATTGTCAACTCCATATATAGATATATATATATATATATAGATATATATATATATATATATATCTATATATATATATATATCTATATATATATATATATCTATATATATATATATAGATATATATATATATATAGATATATATATATATATGGAGTTGACAATCACATAAATGTTTGACAACTATAAAAGAGCCACGTAAACTTGATTCAGATTTTGAGAAGTAGCAGGTGCCATAATTAATTAAAATACATTTGAAACACATTCACAACAGTTTTGAGTTTTGTTTCAATGTTTCAGCAACTTTAAATGCTGAGGAAATTGAATTGATTTACTAAAGATACAGTACCTTAAAAAAGTATTCATACCGCTTGACATTTTCCACATTTTGTCATGTTACAACCAAAAACGTAAATGTATTTTATTGGGATTTTATGTGAAAGACCAACACAAAGTGGCACATAACTGTGAAGTGGAAGGACAATGATAAATGGTTTTCAAATTTTTTTACAAATAAATATGTGAAAAGTGTGGCATGCATTTTTATTCAGCCCCCCTGAGTTAATACTTTGTAGAACCATCTTTCGCTGCAATTACAACTGCAAGTCTTTCTGGGGATGTCTCTACCAGCTTTGCACATCTAGAGAGTGACATTTTTGCCCATTCGTCTTTGCAGCTTCTAGCTCAAGCTCTGTCAGACTGGATGGAGAGTGTCTGTGAACAGCAATTTTCAAGTCTTGCCACAGATTCCCAATTGGATTTAGGTCTGGCTTTGACTAGGCCATTCTAACACATGAATATGCTTTGGTCTAAATCATTCCATTGTAGCTCTGGCTGTATGTTTAGGGTTGTTGTCCTGCTGGAAGTTGAACCTCCACCCTAGTCTCAAGTCTTTTGCAGACTCAAACAGGTTTTCTTCTAATGCCGCGTACACACGGTCGGACTTTTCGTCTACAAAAGTCCAACGGACGCTGACGGACTAAAGGTGGCTGGTAATCCGATCGTGTGTGGGCTTCTCCGGACTTTCAACGGACTTTTTTAGCCTCAAATCCGACGGACTTTAGATTTGAAGCATGCTTCAAATCTTTACGTCGTAAGTACGACGGACCCCGAAGTCCGCTCGTCTGTATGCTAGTCCGACGGACAAAAAAACGACGCATGCTCATAAGCAAAAACTAAACGGAAGCACTCGGTCTAGTAAAACTAGTGTTCGTATTGTAGGTAGCACATTCATCACGCTGCAAAATCTGTGATCGTTCAATGCAGCGCATTTTATTTCTTCTTTACGAAGGCTCTAAAGAACGAAGGTGTTTTGCTGTTCATAATCAGAGTTCTCCCAAACTGATTTCTGGATTCTTTTTCTCTTTGATCTCATGAATGATATAGTATGCCTTTTTAAAACAATGTTTCCATACTAATAATACTTTTTCCCCTTTTTATTTTTTATTTTTTATTTTTTTTATTTTTTTTAGGTTTGTAAAGTTAACACAAAGAACCCATTATTATTTTTTTTTTTTTTTTATAGTGTTTATTTTTTAGTTTTTAGATAAAGTTAACCCAAAGCACCGTTTTTGGTTACGTAATTTTTTGGATTTTCAAGACTTACCACTTGAACATTATTAACATTAGTAATGTATTTTTGGTGTGTTTTTTTTCAAACTCAATGAGATTGTTGTCCCTTGTTAATTTAACATTGTGTGTAAAATCAATGATTTCAAAGAAAACACATAAAGTCTTTTGCTAAACTCAAAAAATATCCATTTATTCATGGTCAAAATAAAATAAAGAGGAAGTCAACGCTGGAAAAAGTCGGTGTACCAGAAAATTGGGATCTTGAGGAGTCCATATAAGAGGGAGCACAATCTGGTCCAAGAATCCCAGAGATCAACAGCACCAGCAGATGATCTAGATGTCCCCAGACTGTGGTCCTACAACAGCCTGCGTCTTCTGTCAGACCAGACTGAACCCAGGTCATCATTTTCTTCTCTTCCCTGCAGCCTTTCCTCCACGCTGCCCTGCAGCCTTCCCTGTAGCCTTCTTTTGAGGCTGTGGCTCTGGTGTTTCAGTTGTGGCAGGAGGAGGAGGAGGAGGAGGAGGAGGAGGAGGAGGAGGGGGGGCTGCCTCATGTAGTTGGGTGTTTTGTGTTAGCGTGCCCTGCAGCCCCTTATGGATTGTTTCCCCAAATAGGCGCTCACAAATGAGGCGCTGCTCCCAATCCATCTGAAGAAGCCTGCTGGCTAAGTAGCAGCCATAGGATTCTTCCGCTTCGGGGGGGCTTTTTAAAAAACGGGTGGCCTCTTGCATGAGGCGCAGGGATGCGTCCTGTGTGACCATCCCCTTCCTGGCCCTTTTTTTGGGAAGGTGGAGGGGAGGCACTTGGGATTCGGTCAGGCTTCTACTGGGCCCAGCCACCTCGCTTGGCCCAGCCACCTCACTGGGAGCAGCCACCTCACTGGGAGCAGCCACCTCACTGGGAGCAGCCACCTCCTGCCTGACACTGGGCCCAGCCTCCTCCAGGATGATGGTGAATCCGGCCTCCTCCAGGCTGTCCATGGGCCTGGTCTCCTCCTGCCTGCCACTTTCCCCACATTCCTCCTGGATGGACTCATCCTGTGTATAAAAAAAGGACAATAGTTTGAGTATATTTTTTTGGCTTCATCAATGACACACAGTTTGCTTCTCATGAATAGCAAATTCAATGTGAATACTTCTCTTTAATAAAAGAGTCTAATCAGACACCATAATTATTTCAAGCAGGTGCCAAACATATTTAGCCACTACTGTCAATTGATATGTATACCCAATTTTGAGTGCCAAATTATTTTAGACAATTATAACATCCAGTTAACATCATTAATATTAGTACAGTAAATATTTGTTTAA